>NC_048900.1:14064663-14225466 GCF_011077185.1 Oxyura jamaicensis | reverse complement strand
CAAAAAAAAAAAAGTGTTCAGGTTTGCAGAGTCTCAAGGGAAATATTTCTGTAGACCCATCCAGTCTTGGATCACTCTATAAGTATCAGGCTCTGGTCTCTGAACATCACTAATTTTATACAGCTTGCTTAGGGTCACCTGGGAGCTGATCTGCATTTAACTAGTGGCCTGGCAGAGAAAACACTTATATCCCAGTAGCAACTCTCTGAACCAAAATCGTGTCTCATATACAGCACTGTATAAATATCAACACAGAACTTTTATCTCATATATATAGATGGACAGAAATTACTTATCCCTGTAACTGCCAGGTGCTTGTTTGATAATCTAGCTAGAGCATAAGCTTTAATTAAAACAAATTTCAAAATTATTGTGGAAAATAACATGATATTGTCATATTCTAATTCTTTACTTGGAGCTGAAGTGGAGTTGCTAAGAGACTTTTTTTTTTTTTTTTTTTTTTTTGTGATTCTTTACGAATTTTCTAATTAAATGGTCAGAGTCTAGTGTTTATATAACAATATTCTCAGCAGATCGTACAGAAACTGAATTTTGCTTCCTTATTACAAATACAGGAGAAGTGAGGTGGTGGAAAATGAAGCAAGGTCTCCACAGATGCCAGAAAGTCTGAACTGGGAACGATGTACTCTGGCCTCTGCCTCCTCCAGCAGCTCAGATCCTGTGCAGAGTAGAGGTGCTGCCACAATGCAGACCAGCCAAATGTGAAAATATGCAGAAGTTGAAAGGAAAATTTCAAAGCTCTCTTTGTTACCTCTGAGTTTCTCCATCCTCCCTTTGAGTATTGTTACTGAGGCTCCACTGGCAGCCACCTTTCCGTTGCCAGCAGGGTTTGTTCATGTAGATCTGCTTGAGTCACTACCACCTCCTTCTGAAAGCTCCTATTTATATAAAAAGTATACCGTGTTTACTATTTGTGCTCCAAGTGATCATGTAATGAATCAACTTAATTGACCATTCTTTTATGTCACTTTGTATGGTCCTTCAATAATTCACTTAGCTGCTTGCATATCTCTCAAAATACACTGCAGATAGATACAATGCATAAAGGCAGCTTCTAGACAAATTTATGGACATCTTTCCATTGCATGAGTGATAGTCAAAAGCTTTACAGTCAGACTTCAGAAGAAAACCAGTGACGCTAGGAGGTATGTTCCCACTCTTATGCATTCTTTATCCCTAGAGCTGCTCAGCAGCAGCCAAAGAAATATCTTCTTCATACCCAAGAAATAATAAAGTACTATTAAGGCTTATCACTGCCTTAGCCCATTTTAAGCTTGCAGTGTAATTCTGAATAAGACGAACAGGATGAGAGATGCTTTAATTAGCGTATAGATAGTTAAGCTCAATAAGTCTGGTTTCAATGAAAAGATTGCAATGCAGCAACATGTTTTAGTCTCACACAATTATTTATTTACTTATTAAATCAACTTTTCTTTTTTTAATGAACCCAGAGGTAGAATGTAAAACCTCTGTTCTTAGCACACGACCATTTATTTTTTAAACTTGACAGAAATAAATATTACAATCAAGTCTATCTTAAGGATCACATCTGAGAACCAATATATTTAATATTTTGCACAGGTTTTGGCTGAGATAAACTTTCATGCCAGAAAACCTTTTAAAGACAGGTCTACTATATTAATATGACTATGACTTATCTTCATTTTATATGTGTTATCATTGTTAAGGATCACAACATTCAAGTCCGCTTTTGGTGATGAAAGCAATTTTGTTTTGTTGCTTGGGTGTTAGCATTGTGACTTTACTGCTTATATGTGCATTGCTTTTCATTTATTTATTTATTTATTTATCTATTTAGTTAGTTAGTTTTTAAGGATGCCTGATATTAATATCTTCTTTATTTAAATCTCTGACACCTTATTTGTCCCATATTGATTTCTTTGCTGGCAAGGAAAGTGAAGGATGCTGCATGAATACCTCTGCACCCACATGCAGCTTCACTTTTACTCCATAAAAAGGCATACACTGTTGGGCTTTGCAGCTACTTATACATTCATTTTACTTTCATTTTCTCCTCTTTTCCCTGTAAGCTTTCCTGTGAATGCTAATAAGATGGCTTCAGATATGTTGTGTGGACAGGATGCTTTTCTCAAATTTCTCCTGGGTGAACAACCACTGTTTCTCATCATGACCCCTGCCTGGTGCAATCAAAATCCAGAATCATTCTGTTCTGCACGTTGATTGAATCCTCACAATCGTGGCAGTGCTTGGCCACGAACTCTGCATTGCAATCTGAAGGGTCACTCACTGATGTGCTGAACCCTTCTGCTAGACCTGCTAAGTGTAATTTATATGTTTCAACTCTTTCTCAGCCTGAATGCTGGAAACAAAAGCCTCAGGAATAGCTGACAACTGGTGCTGTGATTCTCAGTGGGAGATTTCTCTGCCAATTAATAATCAAAATTATGCTCTGGTGGTATATTCATGAAGTGAACGTATATTCAGGATGCTGTGACATGGAGTGCTTTCTTTTTGTGTATTGAATGTCTGTTCTCATTGTCTTTCTTACTTTATTTCTGAAATATAAGGTATTTAAAACATTGCAGTTACCATGTAAAATATGCGTATATATATTTGAAATCAGCTCCTATTAAGCGTACTGTCATCATTTTTTTTTTTTTTTTTTTTTTTTTTTTTTCTTCTGTAACTGAAATTAAGCTGAAATTATTGAGGTACAGCGTATGCCTTGTTTTACACAAGAGAAAACTAGGTCAATCAATATTATGGCTTCTGGCCATCTACAGGCCTATAGAAAAAAATCTCATGGAAACCTCTGCAAACCTCATAGAAAAGATCCATAAGCTGCCTTAGTCCGTTCATAGCTCGTCTTATAAATCAGTATAAGAGAGGCCGTGTCCTTGGTGATTTCTGCAGTGTTTTCTCCCTCTGCACAACGGCTTACACTAGTAGCTTCAAAGCTAAAGAGTTGGGAAAGACTGAACCAAAACCCATTCACTTTCATCATAATGTTGTTTTCTTCACAGGAAATATATTGTTCTGTTTTTGTTGTTGTTGCTGTCATTTTTATTATTATTATTTTCACCTTCAGATTATGATTTGATCAGTCTCCAAAATGTGCCTGTTGATGTGGGAATGCAGCAACATACTCTCCTGGACCTGAGTAGGGCAGCTACTGGGGTATGGGCATATGGCTGACAGCAGCAAAAGTGGAGCCTGACAGGTGGACCCATCCCTATTTGTTTAGTTTTAAACCAATGAGTACTGGAGACTAATCAGCAGGATTGTATCTTGAACAAGACTGATGATACGACTGCATAATCTCTTGCCTGTGCCACAAGTCCCTGGTAAATCTGTGCTGAGGATCATTATGAGTTTGCTTTGCTGAGAACTTGTCTAGATGCCACTGTGATGGTTTTACTCGAGTGGGCAGCCAAGCTCCACCACAATTGCTCTCTCACTCCTCCCCCCCTCAAAGAGGAAGGGGGAGAAAAGACAACACAAAGAGCTCGAGGTTTGAGATGAGAATGATTTAATTAAAGGGAAGAGGAATGGGGAGAAAAAGAAACAAACAAGAGAAACAACAAGGCCACGTTGAAGCACAGAGAGAAAGGAAAAAAAATTATTCTCTACTTCCCATCAACGAGCGATGTTCGGCCACGTCCCGGGAAGCAGGGCCTCAAAACGCGTACCGGTTGTTCAGGAGAGACCCTCCCCCATGAGAGCCCCCCTTTTATTGCTCAGTGTGACATCAGGTGTTATGGAATATCCCTTTGGTTGGTTTAGGTCAGCTGCCCTGGTGATGTCCCCTCCCCATCAATTGGCCACCCCCAGCCTGCTGGCTCTTGGGGGCCTGGAAGGAGTTCTGATATTGTGCCAGCACTATGCAGCAATAGACACAACACTGGAGTGATACCAGGGCTGTTCCAGCTACGAGTGCAGAGCACAGCACTGTGTGGGCTGCTGCAGGGAAAGGTGACTCCATCCCAGACAGACCCAACACAGCCACCTACATAGAACAACTTGTGGTGCTGCCAATGTATTATGAACATAGCAGAAGATGTGGACATAACATTTATAAACCACATAGGTTTTTACTGATGCTTTCTTTTCTGGCATATTAGCCATGCATTGAATTGGACTGTTAGTAACTTAAACAACTTTTCTGAGTCCTAGATCTGGACACAATTAGAATAATAATAATAATAATAATAGAACATGACTGACAAGATATTAATATTTTTTAAAAAATTTGTTTTGTACAAAATATCCTGTGAAACACACATCTTTTACAGAAGAAACTATTTTCAAGTGTATCTACACACACATTTAGCTTAGCTCAGAAACAAAGGGACTCTTCATGACTCACTCTTGCTGTTATGTTATATATATAAATAGGCATGCTTTAACTTTTTTTTTTTTTTAAAAAAAAAGATTTTCTTTATTCTTTTTTTCACTTCATGCTCTTACTGAAGCATTTTTCTAGTAGGGCCTCACAAAAAATATTCCCAATTCATGCAAAGTAATGAAGTCTGAGTAGATGAAAACCCTTGCTCTTGAAATCATAAAGCAGTAAATACAGAAACATTGCAAATTTCCCACTTCATCAGACCTTCAGTTTTAAATCAAGGATAGTAACAAGGTTGATTTCTAGAGCAGGTAATTCTGACTATGAAGACAGCATTATAATTCTCAGATTGATTGGCCTTGAATTTCTCATCACTACATATTGCACACTTGAGCCACTTGTTTAATCACAGCATTTAAATCCAGAACACAACTAACCTAAAAGGTAAGAAAATTTAAATATCTTTTTGAAAGCTATTTACACCTGTACTACCCAGCTGGGGATATAAGAAAGGGTTTAACCAGAGGGAAATGGAATTTGCCATTCAGTGCTTCTGATCCTGCTTCAGAAGAATTGGGTTATGCAGATGAAGGTAGGAGAAATAAGAAAGGAACATTGTTTTATGAAGATGGTATCATAGTATAAATACTTGGTGAAGGATGAATAAAGTGTGAGGTCAGCATTTCCATATATTGCAGTATCAAACCTGGGATTTGTGTTATATCAAGGTATTCTAAAAATGAAGTTATCCTGATGGGTTTTATATATATTATTAAGAATCCCACACAAAAACATGAAATTCTTATATTTAGAAGCAGCAAACTCAATGCGGAAAGATTCTTTTTCACTGATGCACCACACTGATCATAAATTCACCCATTACCTGAATTCAGCCATTAGTCATGGCTCTTTGCTTTTTTTGTTCACATGAGTTAATAAGCTACATACTTAGGCAGGTTATTTTTCACAAAATAAAACAAAAAATCTGTCTCATCCTTTGCTGAGAGATGCAGTCTGGCAATGTCATGAAGGGCAATTATTTTGGTATTGATTCTGAAAAATTCAGATCTGTGCACTTCAAAGGGTTAAACTCTGTCTGTGCAACAGTTAGAGCTAGGAAGTGTTGGAGTTGCTATAGAAACTGTGCATATTTGATTCAAGTGAAAGAGTAAACAACCTCTTTTTATATCTCAAAGATAAATGAAATTTGGCCCCCGACTTTGTGTGAAGTTATTATAAATACTTTTAAATCACATAGTGATGTCTCCTCCTGCTCCATGGAAGATCTCATAGGATCTGGTGGATCTCATAGGATCACGGTGGATCTGGAGCAGGACCCAGCACTTGACAGGCTGCACCGTACAGCTAGCGCTCCTGCAGCTTGGGGTGATGCTGCCCCCATGGAACTGGGGAGAGATGGTCAGTGAGGAGCTCGTGCAGCAAGCCTTGGCCTCCTGAGCTCATTGGAAAGCCTGTGAGATGCTGTCCAAAGACTTCTGAGACCCTTTTGTCAGGGTTTGGTTTGTGTGTACACACAGCAAAAGCAAACAGACAGAAAACGAGAGACAATGCAATTGTTCTCAGTATCAATTTTTCCCTTTTATGCAGTGAAGAGGGAAGGGACCACCTTTCAAACTCTCATCCCTCTGTACTTGCAGCCATCTCATGACAGTCATTTCATGGTCAGAGACCATTAGATACCGTTAAGAAGTCAGTGGTCAAAACTGTTAGATTTTCTGAGAGGAAAGCATGGTCTTTAATTAACAGATATGTCCTATGGGAGTAATCTCTCTCCCACATGAAATTTTGACTTTTGTTAAGAAATAATTTTTCCTTTTCAGGTTGAAAAGTTAAAAAATCAGGGAGGGGTTGGGGAGGGAGGGAGGGATAATATTTTTAAAGTATCTTCCCTCTTTAAGCCGATCTATACACGAACACTGATCACACTGCAGAACCTCCTTAATATTTTTTGCTGATTACTACGGACAATGTGCTGGACAAATTTCTGCTGAACATGTTAGTCCTCCATAACTTCATGTGCCAGCACTTTGTAACTCTTTGTTTGCCATGCTGTTTATTCAGGTGCCTGCAGAGCGCCCAGCAACATGAGCAATAGCTGCCATAGGTGTCATCCTTGACCCTTTCTCAAGGGAAAAGAACACATTCAAGGAAAGGCTTTGTTTCAGGGAGTTAAAAAAAAACAGGACTTTCACTTAGAGCAGGAAGTAATCAGGCTTACTGGGCTCTACCATTCCCATGGGAGCCCATGGTTGAAATTACCCACCTTTACCAACACAGGTTGCAGGGATGAGAGTCCTTTGGGAAATAACTGTATTTGTTCTGCCTGACTGGCTGGGCTACAGCAGCCTCTGGGTCTTGGGTAGTGGCAAGAGATGTATTTTTTCTTTGATGGATATCTGCCAGAGCAGTGGTGTGAAAGCAGATTGTCTGAAGGAAGGAACAACAACCCTTTGCCAAGAAAAACAACAGCAACAAAAACCAACACACATAGCTTCATATGATTTGTTCACATAGGTTTGATTGGCAGACCTTTTATTGCTGGAGGGAGTTGCATGACTTTACTCTTTAATCTGTAGTGCCTGTGTGTTATCTTACATTGACTTTGGGGCTAATTGATGAATCTCAGCTTATTTGGAGGCTGAATTTGGAAGATCTGTTGATGATGTTGTGCCTGATGAAGCAACAGAGTTGTGTTATTGATTTCATATGTATTGACAAAAAACATAATGCTGCCAGGTTTATTCACAAAGGCTGTCACAAGTTCAGTTCCTTCACAAATGCCAATTTAAAATGGTGGGAATAAAACTTTTTTTTTTTTTTTTTTTTTTTTTTTTTTTAAACCCAAACAGATTGTGCTCAAGTTGTATTTCAGCTTTTCCACTGAGTGGCAGAAACATGAAACTCCCCTTAGGTACATATGCAGAATCAATATTTTTTTATTTTGATTTATATAAGAAAACAAAATATAAACATATTTTCACAGATCTATACACAGGGATAAAGCAGTCCTCTGTGTGGGTAACTAATTCTATCTATCTATCTATCTATCTATCTATTTATTTTATTAGTAATTAAGCCACATACAGGTTTTTAAATGGCAAAAATGATCAGTAAGAAGAATTGAATCATAGTCATTTTGCTTTCACATTTTGCAGAGCCTTGTTTATAAAGAGAATATTAAAAAAATGTACTGTACAAATGAGTGCAGAAGCAATACGTGACCTAAAGTAGCAGAAGGGCACTGTATGCATGGCAGCAATGACATGTGAACTTGTAGCCAAGCAATGAATCCCATGTCCACATTTCTAACACAGTCCTTTTTCAATTATTTTCCATGCAGTAAGTGACACTTACAGGCTCTAAGTTAGAACAAATTTTTTCTTTCCTTTTTTTTTTTTTTTTTCTGCCATGACACTTTTTGCACCTTCTGCAAAAAAAAGGAGGTGTCAAACACACATGAAATAAGGTGACGTTGAAGGGACAGGGAAATAAATTGCTGGAGAAGTAAAGGCTTTTCTTGCTCAAACTTCTGTGCTCTTTCAGAGTCAGTGGCTTTTGCTCTGACATGAGCTCCTTGAGAAGCTCCAATTTTCCTTCAGTAAAACTTAGCTCAGTGCCATTCGATATACAGCAGGGCTGAAGAACAGGAAGAGGAGAAAATGGGCAAAAAGTATGGGCTTGTCTGGCTTTTTACCTCTGCACTGCTTCAAGCGCAATGGTTGTGATGTTTTTTTAACTTTGTGATCTTAACGTGGAAACACTCCCCACTGTGAGCGCTGCTGGTGGTTACATGCGAAAGGCTTCCTATGTATTATTTCAGGGCCCCCCATCCATACAGATTTCTAACAAATGAAGTCTGAAGTCAGTACCCCCCCTTTTTTTTTTTTTTTTTTTTTTCAGCTTTCAAGATACCACTGAAGTTTTTAAGAGGAGATCTGGACAGTTGGACACTGCTGAGATTGGTGGCTAGCAGAGACACAAGCTGGTGGCCAGCAGAAGAGAAGAGAAGCTTCAAGGAGAGAAGATGAAGCAGCAGCTGGTTTGGTGTGGTTGGATTTGGAGGAGACAAGGAGCAGCAGGCAATGAAGGAGTTTGAGATGAGGCTGACAGGTGGTGGTTAGTGGGTTATATGGGAAGGGATAATTTGACCACAATGTGTGAGGAGAAGGAAACGCAGCTCTCAAAAAGCAGCCCCAGGGTAGAAAGATTAGAGGGGAGCACTGAGCTTGTCTCAACTGAGTTTTATGGCAGTAAATAGGAATTTGGGGGCTGGTAAGCTCTCAAACACTGTGAGACTGGTGGCAGGAGGAGGGGGTTATGAAAAGACACCTCCCCACTTGGGCACCTGCCACTGGGATTTAGTTGTAGTGAGGGGCTGTCCTCACCTGTCATTTTCTGCTGCTGAAAAGATGGTAGTGGGGGACTGGTCTGGGTTTATTTTGCAACATCAGCATGTTTGTGTGACAGAGATCATTAGCACCTGCAATGCCTTTAAGATCTCAGCAGGCATTGAAAGCAAACTCTCTGGATTTGTTTGAGATCAGCAGATGAAAGTTTCCCAGGAGAGATTTTTCTTTCAGCTGGAATCTATTTTCAAGCTGCCTTTTTGCAGCAATCTCACAACTTCTTCCAAGCTACTTTTATTTTAGCTTGAAAAGCTTTTAGGTGATGATAGCTCTGGTTGAGAAGGAGATAACAGACTTTACAATGGCTTCAGTGATGTTCACTTTCCTTTAAACTGTGCAAGGAGCCCCTGACCATATTCTCTGAGCCCTTGTTAAAAGGCCCGAGGTAAGAAAATATAGCAGGTCTCAAATTTAAGCCTCTGCTTTAGAAGCTTTGATCTTTGATGTATCTATACATATATTGTATTTGCAATGCAAAGATTGTTGATATGAGGAAATTTTTTAAATACAAACACTGGATCCCAGATGAATTTTGCTGTGATCATACATAAGAATTAAAAGCTACCTGGAGGTTTTTTCACTCATTGGGGAAATGGCAGCTCTTGCTGTGCACACACTTATTACGCATGCTAGATCCCAAAATAAATAGCTCTGGAAACCGTAGCTCAGCCACACAATACTGTGCACTGAGCCAGACACATATGAAGTGGTGAACGCAGCAGGAAACACTTGAATAAGCACTTAGTCATATATGGCATTTAAAAGCAGAGCCGCATATTTTTACCAGCGTTAGTTACTCTTTGCAGAAGGAACATTTCCATTAATTGCATTACCAAAAAAAAAAAAAATGTTGAACATTGCCAGGAACTCTCTGTTTTCCACTCTGTTCATCGTCTCTTTCTGGAGGAGAGGAGGAGTGAGTAAAAGAGGAGATTACCTGTCAGAGCATGGATTTGGAGTGAATGACTTGGATTGTTAAAATGACAGAGTACAGCCATTTCTGCCTGCCAACTGCATTTGGCTTCTGGGTGTCACACTTACTTTTATGGATTTTTAGCTTTGGTTTATTTGCACTGAATTTACTCTTATGGATTTTTACTTTAACTCTCATAGGTTGCTGGAAACAAGATGGTAGATTATAGTGTGGGGGGAATAGTCTTGCCATTTGTATTTCTTTAACTGCATAGAGAGCAGATTTGTTTAACTTGCTAGAGAGGAAGAGAATCAGCACCAGCAGTGACTGCAAGAGTTAGTTTTACAGGGAGTAATCACCCCACAATCAGATTTATGACTACTTTCCAAAATGTGTATGTGCTAAACCTAATCTTTACAGTATTTAATAACTTTGGGATCAATATGAGAAAATATTCATCTCTCTTCCTCCTGGGACACGTGGCAGTGGCTTATTGGATGGAACAGACTTTTTAACCTCAACTCTGGGCTCTAAAGCCCATGATGGATTTAGATACCAAAAAGTCAGGCATGGCAGGACGTGGCTTTTAGGGTCCTGGTTCCTAGTGCTGAGCTTCAGTATGATTCACTCTGAGAGTATGAACAAACCTCATAGCAGATACCAAGGCAGTCAGTGTGCTGGGATGAAAGCCCAGAAGTGGCCATAGCATGCAGGCTTCAGGCATGCTTTTCCCCATGAGAACACACTGAAGCTCTTTCTTTTACCTTAAAATATGCAGTCAGAGAGGAGATGGCAATGCTACCCGTTCTTACTGAGGAGCCTATACTTTTGTCTAATCCTGTACTTGGTAGACACTGGAGGTTTCATCCATACATTATGTTGTCTATGCTCCAAGTTTGAACTTGCTAAAAAAAAAAAAAAAAAAAAAAAAAAAAAAAAGACTAGCACCATTTTTATTTTTATTTTTTCCTGTTATGGTGGGTGTGTTTCTCAGTTTTGTAGCTTTGGTTGTCCTACCGAAAAAAGCTGATGGGAAAATCCTCCATCTGTCTGTCTGTCAGACTGTCTCACCTTCCTCCTCCTGCATCTTCTGAGACCAGTGGCCAGTTTCAGCCACAGCAAACAGTGGTTAAGAGATTCTTAACTTATTAGCCTTTCTTTAGAGCTCCTTGAAATATGTGACTAGATAAAGACATGGGATGTTAGTCTCTTAATTAAGCAGAAGATACAGCATAAGATCAGTCTCTCTCTCTCTCTCTCTTTTTTTTTTTCCTGGACAATGGATAAAAAACTTGAGGGATTAACTCTAGAAATGGCCTTGCTGTTGGAACAGTGTCATTTACAGATTCCTTCTGACTCAGATTAGAGCAGTTTACTTCAGGAATACTGATAATGAGCTGCTTAAACTTCCTTTATTTCATGGAAAACATATTACCACAAGCTTTCTGAATAAATGGGAAACAAAAGAAAGCCAACCTCTGACTGTAGTGAAGAGGAGAGGAAATAAAAGAGCTTTCCCTTGTTCTTTTACACTATCAAGTGGCAGAAAATTGCAAAATACTAGAAAAATAACCCTTTTTGTGTGTGTATACTTATGCCTTCCAGTCTTTTTACTTGGATATGAGACTCTCCTCCAGCACATCTTTTCTTCCAGAAGAGTTCATGTGGGCAGCTCATGCCACCCCAGTCCTGAGGCCATTGGTTCTGGTTGCGGATTTAGCAGGAGTTTGTCTGAATGCTGCTGCCTTCCAAAGTGTGTGCTTTCAACTGTGGGCACTTCTGCTGTCCTGCCAAGACCAGGAACTTCCAAATGAGCAGTCACAGCAAAACAACTTATAATATCAGCTGTTGCAGGAGGTTCTAGTGAGTTGGAACTCTATTTATCATATGCTTGAGAGCCTCACAGAATGGCACAGAGCTGTGCATTAATACATGGACAGTCAGAAGACAGGCAAGGCAGATGCTGCATTAACCACAGCTCATTGGAACTGGAGAACAGCGAGTCCCTTTCCCTGCCTGTCTGGGATGGTCAATTTGATAGCCTCTTCACATAATCCCCAGGAAACTTGCTAACATGCAGGCATGATCTAACTCCTTTTTGAAATGGCAGGCAGGTAGAGGAGGGCCAGGTGTCTCCCATTAAGTTGATCTAACTAACCCACTCTGTCTTCTCAATCTCAGGTCTGGTGTCTGATCTGACTCACATAGGGGAAATCTGTTCATGAGCAAGCAGCTGAGAAGTTCAATCACTGTTGCTCTTCTGCTGGACTGGAGTAGGCAGAAATGAGCCCATGAACAAGACTCCAGCCCTCAGGCTCCACCCTCACGTGTGCTCTGGGCTGCAGGTTCTCCGGCACTCTGGCAGCTCAGCTCTGGCAAGGTGCCACAAGCAGGCAAGGGGCAGTGAGGGAAATGATGCTGCCAAATATGATCATGGATCACTCCTGCACTCTGGGAGAGTCTTCGAAAACCTAATTCTTTCCAATGCTCTAATTTCACTCTGACTCTATTCATGGCTAGTTCCATGTTAATTATTGTCACTCCAGTATCTATAACTTTGCAAGCCACAGCTTCACTGCAGAATTAAGTAACTGTCAGGTCTTCAGCAGATTTGTTTGCATTCTTCCCCACAGTACAAATGGCAAAAGCAAGGATTTATGATATTCAGTTCCTTGTTCTAGCTAAAATATTTCCCTATGCATATATGTCAATGCTATACTCATTGGATCATGTGTTGGTTTTTTTTTGTTTGTTTTGTTTGTTTGTTTTTAATTTTCACCTGTGCTTCTATGAAAACTTGCTTAACCATAAATCTTTATATGTACATAACGATTAAGATTAGCAGCTTGAGTTTCACCTTCACTGCCTGCAAATTAAAGCTTAGAGGATGAAACCATTTAAATGTAAATAAAATGAATTAGCTACATTTTATTTTAGTTAATTTTTGGAGCACATATGGTATGTTATCTTTTTGTATTATAGATACACCAATTCTAGGTTTGCACATGATGATGAATATTGTTTGGTTTTACCATCTGGTACCTTATTCTAATAAAAATAATAATAAAAAAATCTGTTATTATCCAGTAAGGTCAGTCTGCTGCTGGAGCAGCTTTATATAGGAATAGAGCCTACATTTTCAATTTAACTTGCTATTAGCTTATTACTAGAGCACATTAAAACAAAACAAAACAACAAACAAACAAACAAACAAACAAAATTGAGCACCAGTGGAATCACTTGAACCTTGCAGATCTCTCTGAAAATGCATGACGTAATGACCTCTAAATGTTTTTACTAGTTGTTTTTTTGCATTTTTTTTTTTTTTTTAAATCAGTGTCTTCTTTCTAGTAATAGAAATTTTCAATGTCCATTAACCAGAGACGTAGAGAGGAGATCAGTGACAGCAATGATACTTCTGATCACTTTGTTTGAAGGTAATTTCTGGACAGGGAAATAACTGACATGTACTGTATGTTTCTCCACTGTGCAACAGATGTGACACCTGCAACCCATCTAAGGAAGTAGCTTATCATTGTGTATAATTGCTTCTTAATATGATTTAAAGCAATTCATTAGTGGGGTGTTTGAAAACTCTCTAATAAGTGTAAACATTGAACACTTTCAATTCTTCCTTCCCATTTCCTTCCTCATATCCACTACCAAAGCAAAGTGAAATTGCATTAGTCTATTCAGATGGAAGACAAAACAAGGTTTTGTGGAAAATAATTGATGGGAGGAAAATATGAAAAACCAGTTTAAACAAAACTGTACAATTCATCATTTCATCCAGTTCTGCATCAAGGATTAACAAGACACTACCTATACGCAGAACCGGGTCTGGTCATGAACTAATACATTTGAATGGAGGATCAATGTTTTGGAAAACAGAGAAAAAGGAAAACACTGGATAGGTTGGAGAAAGTACCAAGCTGCTTTTCAGATATCTTCTGCTGAACAGCCATCCAAATTCGCCATAAGTCAAACAATTGGTCTGGGGCATGTTTTGCAGATGGATCAACAGCAGCCCATCTTCAGCTGGGCATGTCTGAATCTGCATGACAGATGGTGCAAACACACTGACATGTATTTTCTGGATCTTTTTTTTTTTTTTTTTTTTTTTTTTTTCTTCCATCAGTCTTTTGGCAATGTAGCTCTTGGCAGCAATACGTGGATGAGGAGTGACAAAGTATCAGAAATAAGTTAGATTCCTTTGTTGGATTTTTATCAGAGTAGCTGTGAACTGAATTATATCTAATCCTCTTTCATATTTCTGTGGCAACATGCTGCAATGCTAGGAGCTCATGAAGGAGAGAAATAGCCAGGAAAATAAAAAAGTATCTATATTTTTTTTGTTGTGTCAGTTAATCCACCATATCATTATTTTGTGTTTCTTGTTCTGTGAAATATGGAGAGACAAGAAAATAACTATTAAAGACATAAATCAGTGAGGACTGTTGTGGACTAGTGTTTTTTTTTCCATTAGACCTTGAAAAGTAGTATTCAAACTGTGTTTCTGACACTGATATTGACTCTCATAAAGTTGTAAGGCATTTTTTTAAATTCAGACTCAGAAAACAGTATGGAATAAGAGACATTGGTGGAAAACACATTGGACTTGTATACAGGGCAAATAAATTTTGTCATTTGCATAGAAAGTACATTCACTTCCAACCTGCCTTGGCTGTGTCTACTCTACCTAAAGAGAGCATCTGTAAGCGTCTACTTGTCCTCTCTCCAAATGCCTGGAGTTCTGCCTGTAGGTGTCCTGCTTGGGGACATGGAGTGGCATGTTGGCACTCCAGACCTGTTCAGACCCATGTGTCTCAGGTGTCCCAGTGAGTTCACACATCTCAGATATGTTCATTGCTTTCCTGCAGACATGTCATCTGCTATGGGTATGTTCCTCCAGTTGAGAAATGGCAAAACTGGGGGCCACGATACTTATATAATACTGGCACTGACTTATACCAAGGAGTTGTGCTCAAAATGCAAGAATAGAAACCGCTTGTTCTTTGGCTTCAGTCCAGTCTTCCTTCAAAATGTTCCTCTCAATTCAGGGATTTGTGAACTAGGAATGCAGCATTAAATGATATTGCTAATTATTTCTATTCAAATTCGGTATGACTGAGTGCACAAAAGGAGAAAAATAGTCCTAAGGAAAGTCTTGGCCAGGTACTTTCAGAATGTTGGATACATATGTAGGCATTCTACACTTTATATTGCCCAGTGCTGAAGCCCTATAGAGGCCTGAATGTTCTGTGCTCCATAAATAATGTATCCATTAAGACTTATTGTATATTGTTTTTTAAATGCTTTTGAGTTTTTATTGATTTTATTTCTATCATTGATCTTGGTTTAGAACATGGCTTCAAAGGACCATGCGATAGGGAGAGGATTAAAGTTGGTAATTGAACATAAACTGACTCTTTTACACAGAGTACAACCTGCCATTGAGGAAAAGGATCAGTGATGTCTGGTTTTAAGATCTCTTTATATTTTTTCTCTGTACTGAACTCCCAGTGCAGTCCTTGCTCTGGGATTACCCTTTTCAGTTTAAGGCAAGAGACTCTTGCATGGGGCATATTGGCAAACCCTGCTCTCACCAGTTTGCAGTGATTTGAGCCTGGAGACCTAGAGGGGTCATGACCTAGAATTTAGATTTATGTCAAGACTGTAATACTTTTTTTGCCCCAATCAGTTGGCTGCTACTTGGACTAATGAATAGCTAAATGTCATGCTTCCTTGAAAAACTCTACTGATACTTTGTCAAAATTTGAAAGCAGAAATGGGGAAAAAAAAAATGTATCCCCTTGTAATTCTCTCCCCTTTTTAGAAGGGATGAGAAAGGGGCTATGTGTTAGAGGAGAATGAATGGGGCATAGTAACCTGCTGGTCAGAACTGTTGTGCCAAACTAAGGTTCTCTCAGATATTATAATTCTATTTTCTAGTTACAGATTATTATTATTATTATTATTATTATTATTATTATTTAAAGTCTTTAAGAATATGAGAAAGAACACAGCTATGACTTATTCAGACATTTTTTTCTTGGTTTTAAGTCTATGGCTCAATGCCTTTCAAAGTTTCTAAATGTAGGACAAATCTGGTTGCATATATACATTTTTGAGGGCAGGTGGCAGCAGAGGAATGGCAAACATATTTTTTTTTTAAAGCATTCAACTTAGAAAACACCTCCATCGAGGCTGCCTATTTTGATGAAAAAATGCAAAACACTAAACCTTGAAAAGTAGGGACCTTGATTTTTCAGAAATAGTAGAAGGCTGTGGCTTATTAGTTCTGTATATATTCTGTGTGTTTTGATACCATATATCAATCATGGTTCTGCTAACTTGGTTAAAATAATTAGTTCAATGCATTTTATTTAACAAAACACAATATAAATTCAGTGGTAAACATGACTGTGATCATTTTTGTGCTCTATTAATGCAACCATCAATTATGTGCTGTTATGAGCTCAGACCACACACTTGAATGGTCTGCAAAGATAAATTACTTTCCCTTTCTGTACAAAAGATGCTTGTTTGCATTGCTGCTTCACTAACCTTGAGAGGTTATGATTAGGAACAAACTTATCCCTCAGATAGATGCATGGATATTGGAGTTACACCAAATGATTCATTAAGAATCTTCAGTGTAAAGGTTATCACGATATATTTAAAGGCAGCCAAGAAGGGAAATTATATTTTAAAATACTGACCATCTGAATAAAGAGTACAGAATGACATCTCAGTTACCTGAACAAGCAAACGAGTTGAACAGCAAAGACAACTGGACAAACTACTCAGAGTAGTTTTCCACTACAGTGAAAATCCAAATGGTTTGTTCTTGCCAAAGGAAATTCAGATATTCCACCCCTGGCAGGAAAAAAATAAATAAATAAATAAATTCAATTCCAAGAGAAGGTATGACTCACTGCTGAGAATTAGGAGAATTAGTCATAGCCATCTCCTAGATCCAGACCAAATTTTGCATATGATTTTTATTACTATTATTATTTTGTAGTTATTTTGACTGGTACCATTAATTCATATATATTTTGAAAGCAAAAGTTCTTATGATATAGTTAGGTGTATAAAAGGCCAAGTGCCGGGTTCAACAAGGCCAAGTGCCGGGTTCTGCATCTGGGGCACAACAACCCCAAGCAGCGCTACAGGCTGGGAGATGTGTGGTTCGAAAGCTGCCTGGCAGAGAAGGACCTGGGAGTATTGGTTGACAGTCGGCTGAATATGAGCCAGCAATGTGCTCAGGCGGCCAAGAAGGCCAGCAGCATCCTGGCTTGCATAACAAACAGCGTGGCCAGCAGGTCCAGGGAAGTGATTGTCCCCCTGTACTTGGCTCTGGTGAGGCTGCACCTCGAGTACTGCGTTCAGTTTTGGGCCCCTCGCTACAAGAAGGACATGGAGGTGCTTGAGTGAGTCCAGAGAAGGCCTACGAAGCTGGTGAAGGGTCTGGAGAACAAGTCTTACGAGGAGCGGCTGAGGGAGCTGGGACTGTTTAGCCTGGAGAAGAGGAGGCTCAGGGGCGACCTTATTGCACTCTACAGGTACCTGAAGGGAGGCTGTAGCGAGGTGGCGGTTGGTCTATTCTCCCACGTGCCTGGTGACAGGACGAGCGAGAAAGGGCTAAAGTTGCGCCAGGGGAGGTTTAGTTTGGATATTAGGAAGAACTTCTTTACTGAATGTGTTGTTAGTCACTGGAGTAGGCTGCCCAGGGAAGTGGTTGAGTCACCATCCCTGGAGGTCTTTAAAAGACGTTCAGATATAGAGCTTAGTGATATGGTTTAGTGGAAAGTTTTGTTAGCGTTAGGTCAGAGGTTGGACTCGGTGATCTTGGAGGTTTCTTCCAACCTAGACTATTCTGTGATTCTGTGATAAAACAACTTTTTTTTTTTTTTTTTTTTTTTTTTTTTTTTTGTTATTTTTGTGGCTTGTTCTTCTTCCTCTCCTTCTTCTCCTTCTTCTTCTTCTTCTTCTTCTCCTTCTTCTTCTTCTTCTTCTTCTCCTCTTCTCCTTCTTCTTCTTCTTCTTCTTCTTCTTCTTCTTCTTCTTCTCTTTCTTCTTCTTCTTCTCCTTCTTCTTCTCCTTCTTCTCCTTCTTTTCTTCTTCTTTTCAGTCTCAATATCCACCTTTAAAAAAAATAACAGTTTCTTAATGTTCCTTCTCTAAAGCACTGTTCTTTTTTTGGTGGTGTTTAAAGAAGTAGGATCAGGAGTGTGCCTGGATATTTCAAACTCTTTATTCCATCCAGTAGCTGCGTATGTGCTACTGTTCTTCCAGTTCACCCAGCTTTGGGCTTTGTTGGATTCCTTTGAACTGTTTCACAGTGTCTCCTTTCATCTAAATTTATCCAAGTAATTGGCAAACTTTGCCACATTACTGCTCCTCCCCTAGTCAAAAAAAAATAAGTTTATACATTTCTGCCTGAGTATGGAAATCATGCAGCTCCCAAGTGTTATCTTTTTTCAATGATTAAAGTAAATCATTTTTTTCTACTATTTTACCTCTTCTTGCAAGACTGCTTAGTTTAATGTTCTCCAGAGGACTTGACAAAAGGCTTTTGAAAATCCACATAAATTACTCTGACTAACTTTATTCATTATTTGTTGCTATTCTCAAAAAATCCTAAGAGAATATAGGGCTCTGATTTTTCCATTGGAGAAGCCACAAGGGTTTGTCCTCATGGCAACACGTGCTGTTGCTTAGATTGGAAACTTTTCAAAACAAGGACTGCCTTCTCTGTTATTTTTTGAAAAGCACATCACTTAGCCAAACAAGGTCCTCAATGAAGTACTGAAGCACTATGAGTACATTGTAAACACTACTGTCACTAGTTCTAGTTCTGACAGTTATTCCACTAATTCCCAGATATCAAATCTGGGTTTGGTATCTAATTATCAGATATCATCATAGGCTTCTTTTAATGATGAGTAAACCACCAAAACAGTTTCTTACTAGCTGAAAAGGGGTGTCCATGACCTGTGTTTACTGCATATATGCCAAGAGTACTACTAAGTTTTTTCTTTAGCTTTTTTTTTACAGTCTTGAAACTTCTAGTACTCCAATGAACTTGACAAAACCCCTGGGACTAATTAGGAAATAACTCTGAATCATTATGAATCAGGATAATTTCCTAATTATTGCTGTTTCATCTTATAGATTTCATTATTGTACTTTTCTGTTTGGCTGCCTTAAATTTCCAGGTCTTGAAAGCTCAGACAATGGTCACTTTTAACTTCAACTATTCTGCAGTTCTACAATAAGTTTAACAATAGAAATATCTTCAGCCACTTATCTATATGTTGCTTATTGTTTTAGCAAGGCACACTAGGAGTGTATGGGAATCTTTTGAAGAGAAGATTCTCTGTTCAAATTTGTGCCCATTGCCTCTTGTCTTGGCAATGCGTATAACTTAAAAGAGCCTGGCTCCATCCTATTTACACCCTCCCTTCAGGTATTTATAGACCTATTGATGAGATCTCCCTCAGCCATCTCCAGGATGAAATGTTCCAAATCTGTCAGCCTTTCCTCATAGAAGAGATGCTCCAGTCTTCTCACAATCTTCATTGCTCTTCATTGGAATCTCTCTGGTAGCTCCATGTTGAGTCCCTCTCCAAACTGGATTTTGACCTTCCAGGTCCAGTTTGCAGCAGCAGTCTCTGAGTCAATAGACATTTCCACAGAATGTATGGCCATGGCAGGAATGACTTCTATCCCCTTTCAGCCTGTTCTCTCCCTAAGAGTAAAATAGGACTGCTTTGAAAGAGGTATTCCTGTCAATGGATAATGGATAATTTTAGTCTCCATCTTCATCAGAGTGGATTGAGTTGAATTGAGTTTGTCTTTTATGGAAGATGTGACTTCTATTCTCCCCAAGGGTGGCAGTGCTGAAGCCATTAGACTCATTCTCAGTGTGTCTATGGCTATCCTCACCTAGCAACAGTTTTCCATGAAAAGGATGTGATCGACATCCATGAAAAGGATGTGATCTTGTCATTACAGAAGACCGAAAATGATGTTACCTGAAAAGCAACCTTGCAAGTGGTGTCCATGTACTATTTGCAGAGCTACCTTTTACAGTTCTGAACTAGACAACAGATGTTTCTTATAACAAACAGGCAATATCCTCTTATATATGACTGTGTTTTTCTGAGTTAAGCTAGTTGATATCAATTCTTAATCTCGTTTACATATACTGGAATTCTAGGCCACTTTTGTTGCCTAACTAATATACTGCCGAGAAATTAATTAAATTGTAAAGAGTATCAATGAGGGGTAGCATTCATCTGTCATACAGCAGCTGTGATACAGATCATTGATAGAAAAAATGTCCTAGAAAATGGAAATTATTTTATTTGTTGTGTTGGCAGCTAATGGAAAACAATTGAGAGAAAACATGAAGCTAAGCCTTGCAAGGCAATAAATGACCCAATAAATGTACATAAAGATGCATTGGTTGTCAGAGTTTTGGTTTCTTGTACCATTAAACAAATAAATTAGTGTTCCCTTTTGGTGATCTGTATTGGAATAATCTCAGATAATTTGATGGGTCACTTAAAAAGAAAGTACTTTGGTATGCTCCCAAATTTAAATAAATAATACCTTTGTTTAGAAGTGTTTAGATAATAAAAATGTCAATATGAGTGGTTTTGCATTATCATATTTCCAGAACATATCTAGCAATTATGGAAATTTAGAAAAAGATATCTCTTTGAAGCACTGTATTGAATGCCATACACTTATTTTAATTTTAATTTTTAAAAATTCTCTCTCTTTTCTCAATAAACTATATATTGCTGGCAAGCTCCATAACATCAACTTAAATTACTTTTGTGGTTTTCTTATTCCTGTTTCTGAATTTCTAACTGCTGACATTTGGTTTCAGAATTCTTACAGTATTTCAAAAAACAAAACAAAGCAAAACAAAACAAAACACATCTTATGCTCATCTAAAATACATAAAATAAGCAGTTATTAATTTTCATCCCTAGTACCCATGTTGGAAATGTCAAATATTTTGTTCACCACCAACTGACATTCTAATACATTTTCTAAAACATATTGTGGTACAATAAAAAAAAACAATATTGCCCTACCAGGGAATGACAATTGTACATAAACATGAGAGAAAATTGTTAGATTTGGAGAATATTCTACAAACAGACACAGAAATTTTTATTTCTGCTAGTTTAATCCTCTTCATGCTCAACTCACATATTTATGTTGCCATTTACTTTCTACTCTGATCTTATTTTAACTGGGGTATTTTTGCCTGTCTTTTGTATGTGATGCTGCATGATTTTGTGAACAAGGTGAGACTGAAGTTATCATATGTTAAACTTCAATACCATGTGTTTGTGTTTTCAAGAGATTGGAAGATGTGTTTCAGTGGTGTTTTTTGTTCTTGTGGTTCGTTTTTAGTTTGTTTGCGGATTGTTCTTTTTTTTTTTTTTCTTTGTTTAATGAGATGTATTTCAGTGACACTTTCTTCAGTAGAGAATTGTAATTAAAGAAAATCATTTAAAAATGCATGGACTCATACAAGTTTGGAGCAATTAGGCTAGGTAATTAGAAGCATGATAAAAAGGCTGCATGGGGAAAGGAATTTAAACCCTTGTTGAACTGTTATATCAAAAAGTGAATAAGAAAAAGAGTAAATTAAAAGCAGGGCTTATAGCTGGTAGGCAAAAGATAAAGCCAATTATCCTAAAAAAAAAAAAAAAAAAAAAAAAAAGGAGTGCATGCTTATTTATCTAGAGCTACTACTACATATCACCTGTAATAATGTTACTGAATGTGCAAGTAGTGAACTTACTGTTAATTTCCCTTCTTTATACCAAGTTATGGTATGATCCTGTTAGCAGATGAACACCATCAGCCCTTCCTAGGATGCCTTTACAGAAGATTAACCTTCTGCATATTAGTTAAAGACTATGGTTCCCAGAACAGGTATATAAAAACAAACAAAGAAACAAAAAAAAATCAACAACATTCAGACTAGTTGACATGATTAAAAACTGCATATCAGGTGGTTATTTTCAAATGGATGGGAAGTGAAACTAGGAAATGAACTATTTTTTTTTTGTTGTTGTTTTTTTGTTTTGTGTTTTTTTTTTTTTTTTTTTTTTTGTCATGGAGAACAATATTTCTTCAGTGGCTCCTAAGCATGTATGAAATGCTAACTGCACTTCAGGTAAGTAAGCACTCATGCAGCTGTGTGAATTTGCTTACATTTGATAAAGTTTAAATTAACACTGAATCCTTTCCTTAGCTGGGACTTCAGAGGGACACTCAGCCCCTTCAGTGGGGCACACCAGCCAGCCTGTGGCAAGAATAATACTAGAGAGCTTTGAAAGTCACTTTTTCATTCATTTCCTGTATATGATGTGACTTGATGGAGATGAAAGCTCTGTGGCAAAGCGTTGCAATATGTTAAATTCAAATTCATTCCTTGTTCCTGCTTCATTTCTTCATTCTTATGGATTTGGCAAAATTGCTGCATCTTCCTATGCAGTAGGTTCTCATTATTCATTATGAAGCAGGAATACTCTTTCCTACCTCATATGTATTGATTGCCTGTTTTGAATAATAAGATCTCTGGGCCACTTCTGCTTATTTCTCTCATGTCTCACACCAGGGGCCAGCGTCCCTTTAGTTCCCTCCAGAATAATACCAATAATAACAGCAATACTGTCAAAAGATACTAAGGGGATCAGTTGTGATACTGTAACACAGCAACAGTATTTTCACAAGCCCATACTATGCTCCAAAGTTTGAAAGATTAGCCCTTCATAGCGCCGAGGACATATATACTAAAAACTTCCCTCCTTGAGAGAAGCAGGGAAAATGCCACTGTGTGAATCACACTGAGATTCCTAGAAGCCGATGAATAAATTGTCATGGCCAGGAGAAAGGACTGCTGTGTCCACACTTAACCTTACTACTGTGAAGGCGTTCTCATGTCACCAATGCCATGGGACTACTTATGATGATGACAATGTTATTTAATTGATTTATAACTTGTGTGTTTGATTACTGCTGCCGTCTGAAGCAACCATTAGAAATGAGATGCAGGTCTCCCCGGGTTCATTTGTGGTTAATTAATAATCAGATACACTCTTATCAGTACACCATAATGGCATTTGACAGAAATAGACATTTAAAAAAAAAAAATTGATTTAATGAGGGTACATGCGTTTTCTCTAATGACTGTAAATGGTCAGATTATTTAAATCAAAAATTATAATAAAAATCTCCTCCTTGCAAGCACATCATCAACAAACGTTGCCCTGGTAATCAACTTACTAGCAAAACAGCAGTAAAGCAGCTTAATTGTGCTCCTTATATTGCCATAGATTTCAAGACCAGAAAGAACTTTTTATGACAGTCTAATCTGCACTCCAGATAACCCCGGCCAGAAAAGTTCATATAATAATTCTTCTGTCAAGCATCTAATTTGGTTGGAGATGGAGTATCTAATTTAGAAGCCTGGAAAGCTCTGCTGAGCTGCAGCAAGCCAGTGCAAATATTAGGGACATTTACATCCAGAACTAGAAAATCTCCCAGACAGACTGAACACAGTGCTGTAGCTTGAAAACACAGGCCAGGTGATGCTGTGCTTTATCTTCATGTGAGCTGCACAAGGGCTGTGTGTGTTTTTGGGGAGGGAGGTCATCTTCCTGTCCTGTCCCTGAGCACCAGTACCAAGGCTGGACTTTCCTCCTGCATAAGTGAAGTCTATGTCGATGAGAGTACGTTAATAATTCCGATGAGGGATCTTTTGAAAGCAGGATAACTGATTTTCAATCAAATTATATACAACTCTAGAGATTTATTCAGTAAAAATATTTCTTTATTCCTTAAGAAAAAGAAGAAGCAACTTCAGTACGGAAGGAAAAGACTAGGCCACCTTCTTTTTTAACTCCTTATGTTTTCCTGGATGCTACTTAGTCTGTCCTGTCTTGTATTAGTTTGTAAGAGAAGTCAGAAGCATTAATTTAAAAACTTCTATCCAATTACTAGTTTTTTTTTTTTTTTTTTTTTTTTTTTTTTTTTTTTTTTTTTTTTTTCCCCACTCCTAGCATAATTTTCTGGCATTTAGAGCAACAGCACTTGAATTATGATTAAAAAACATTTAGGAGTCTGATTTTTTTTCTATCTGTATATCCAAACTTACTCTGTAAGCAATTATTCTCTTTTGGGGTAAATCTAGCTCTGATAAAGGCTTTTCAGTAATAACTCTACTCAGTGGTTTCTTGTTTATTTGCAGGGCAATACCAGGTTTTCTAACCTGCACCCTGAAACATAAATTTAATTACTGACGTGAAGGGTCACCTACCCAGCAAGAGTGTACTTCACGCTTTCTGCAGAGGCTTCTTTGCTGTGACAGCCTAGATCTGCTATATGAAACCAACATGCTAAACACTTTACTAAGGTCATCAGACTACCATTAGACATCGAATACTTGAGTTACTGCTTATTTTGAACTGTTGGCCTTAAGGCAAAACCTACTGTCAAGTGCTCTGAGGTATATGTTGTTTTGTTTTGCTTTGTTTTCTACTTGCTTTCTTACTTTAGTGACAGCTCATGAATAAAAGCAGAAATGGAAAAAACAGAAAAGATGTGCATGGAACTGAAGAAAGACAGAAGGCACTCGAAGGTACTTTTTCTTCCCGGCAAGTCAGAAGAAGCTAGGAGAAACTAAATGCTCTGAGCAATCTAGTTTGTAAATGATTGATACTTTCTCCAGCATCTTCCCAGAAAGATAGCCAAAGAAGGTGATTTAAAATAACTTCATTCTTTCTCAAGGGAAATCAAAATCTTTTTCATAAAAATACTTCCCTATTTCTTTTGTGGTTCTGTTATGAGCAAATATCTAACTGGCATAAGCTCACATTTTTAGTGAAATGAAAAGAATTGGATGGTAAAAACAAGCTGGAAATATATATATATTTAATATTTATTTATTTATTTATTTCCTGTAGGCATGAGCATCACAAATAGTACACTATTGCTTATGATATTTAGTGCAATTCTGGGACAGAGTTTCTTGTGTTCATCTCAGCATGCCTTAGGGAGCCATGAGCTGGATGCCATTAGCTAGTAGAGACTTCCCTGGGTGCACAAAGGGATGGCTGCAGAGACTGCTCCTGCCTGTTCAGCCTGTTCTTTGCCAAAAAATGCTGCTTCCTTAGCAGCTCCTGGAGTTGCTCCCCAGAACTTCTCACTAGTGTTGGGGCTGGGAGCAGCTCTGGGAACTGGGGTTGGAGCTGTCTGATGCCCCTGTTGCACCAGCTTCTGAAGCCACAGCATATGTGGGACCCTGCTCCTCTGTTTTGCGAGGACAGCTGTCTTCATTCATCTAAGAGTTCTCTAAAGGCTTTATAAGATTAACAACAAATATTATTACAGGAGGTGGCGTATTTTTACCCTCAATTACAATCTCGAGGCTTCATTTTACATCTGCAGCTCTAAGAGATGGGAAAACATTGCCTTGCAGGAGCACCACTTAAACTTGTTAGTAACTTTATTGACCTTAGTAACCAAGGACTATGCAGATTCTTTAGCTGCAACATTACTGATGGTATTCACGTTTTCCATTTTACAGAAGGAGAAAAAAAAAAAGAAAAAAGAAAAAAGAAAAAAGAAAAAGAGAGAGAGAGAGGGAATTAAACTCTCTTCTCTGTACATAAATGTCCTATATGTGAATTCAACTCTCTGTACATAAATGTGAATCTCTGTGCATATGTGAAGAGACGAAAGAAATTGTCAGCTTAGACATGGGTGCTTTAAAGTCTTTCTGTGGAGGTCCGTGTTGACAGAAGAGGGGAAAAAAGAAGTCAGTAAAGCAAGATGAAATACCTAACTAATAATTTTTCTGACTGAAATATATACATAATCCCCTCCAAAAGAAGTTAATTTCTCATATCACAAGGATAAAGAAGTGATGAAACAGAATACATTTCTCATTTGTGATTCCTCTCCATTAACTCTACTGTCAGCATC
The DNA here is from genome assembly GCF_011077185.1 of Oxyura jamaicensis. Classification (NCBI taxonomy): domain Eukaryota; kingdom Metazoa; phylum Chordata; class Aves; order Anseriformes; family Anatidae; genus Oxyura; species Oxyura jamaicensis. Next base: position 14,199,752 of record NC_048900.1, on the reverse strand, counting down.
ATTAACAGCCCAAATTGAAGATGTTGATGTTTCTGTATTTCCTTCCATCTTGGTGGAGCTTATGGGTGAAATCTTAACAACACTGACCCCTGCAGCTCTGACATCCTGCTCAACAGCTTCAGTTCTCTTTAGGATAGGCAGCAGATTATGTCAATAAGTCCTTTGTATGGATTAGTTCCTAGGATAATTTTATTTATCACTATCAGCCAAAACTATGGCATATGCATTGAAGAACCGAGTTTGTATAGACTTTAGTGGTAGGAGTTGGAGCTATTTGGCACTTCCACATTTTTTTTTTCTATTCTTGGTAGTAAGACATCACAGTAGCATGCCTGGTTTACCTTAAAATTTAGATCTATTGGCAAGCGACACATTTACCTCTTGCCTTCTAAAGTTTTACTCAGTGACTTATAGTATGTTAATTTGTAACTATCCTGCTGAGCAGAAAAATTCATAATAAATATGATACAGAATAAATGTGTTACAATTTATTTTTACTGTAGTGTTAAATTATGCTTTTATAGCTTTGGTTTCTCCTGTGTCATGAAGAAAAAGTAAATTTACAAGGAAGGTACTTAAGACTGCAAAATGTTCTCTGTAGTGCAGAGGTTTTCTCTTGCATGGATACTCTTTTGTTTAATTACAGTTCCAACTCTATTTAAACATAGGGTTGATTCACATACCTACTTTGCTATGTCTTCAGCAGGATGGCTTTCTATTCCAGTGAAATACAGCTTGGGTTTCATTACATTGCAAATAATATACCGTTTAAAATAAAGTACTATTCCAGTAAAAACAACACATATTTTCTTGTTCAAAGTTTCAGTCTTGAAAACAACTGGTAAGGAATTCTATTCCATGCCATACTCAGGTGAGCTGGATCAAAAAGGCTATCTATTTTATATTCAGCTGATATTGCTCTCTTTTCATTAGACTGAGATACTATGACATGTTATTGTAAATCTGTGTTTGCTCATCTTGAACAAGAAAAATGAGAGTCTGAAAGTATTGTTGTTAAGTAATTTGAAACCAACTAACAATTTTCTTGCTCAACCGGAACTCACGCTTCCCAATTCAAAAAGTGTCATTTATTGATTTCTTTTTAAAGGACGAGTATCAGCAGGAAAGTTTGTTTAATCTGAAAGTGTTTTGAAAGTTGAAGGAAGCTGTATGCTTCTGGAGTTGCCCACAGGGAGGATATTTGAGAAGAAATACAACTCTGATAAGAGCTTTTTTTTTTTTTTTTTTTTTTTTTTTTTTTTTTTTTAACCTAAGGAAACAAGACTTGTGATTGCTCTGTGCACACATCTCATTATATTAAGGAAGAATGTGAACTTCAGACCCAATGCTCGAGTGCCACCATATTCAACAGCAGGGTATAGACCCCAGAATACTGACTTTCTGTAAGTCTTGGGAAAGTCACTGACAGCTAGAAGTGAGAATTTCATGAATGAAAGGCAGAATGGGACCTCAGCCCTTATTAGATGCCAGAAAATCCACAGAGAACTTGTGCAGCCCTAACAACAGAAGCAGCTTCATTAGGTGCTTGTACTCTTTGTGTCACAAGATGATAAAACTGCTCCACAAATTGTTTATGTTGAAATTGGCACTTTAGGTCACCATAAGAACTGCTGCATACTGGAATTTTTTTTTACAGAAGTGTTGCACTGCACAGGGAGGTTGCTGAGTTCTTGAAAATATGGCGTTCAGCAATCAACATTCTGGTGCACAAACAACTAACAAATCAGATGCAAAACTTTGTAGCTTTTTTACCATAAACCGATGTGCCTCTCTAGAAGCTGCTATATTTATAAAGTCCAGCAATGTCCACTGTTCAGTCCTCTGAGTCAGATGCTGATATATTAAAGTTATTACTGTCCTCTGCAAGCTGGAGAGTTAAACTGCATTTAGCTTGGGAATTGCACAGAAGGGCAGAATTAGTTCTATATGTGTGTTTAATATATGTGTCATACAGTGCTATATAATGTATAGGTTAGACTCCATTCAGTGATGTCTTATCTGAGCAGGACAGACTTGTGAGCTACTGAGAATATTTTTTGATAGATAAATCAATTTTTCAAGGACATGCCTAGAGCTAAGCAAAGTACCATACAAGCGTTACTTTACACATAAGGTATCATTATGTCTTGTTGCAGTTTACTATGAAGCATGACAAGATGTGCCAGCCTAAGGACACCTTGTCAAGCCTATTGTGCCCTTCCATGAAGGAAATGCTCCCTTGATCAATGGTTGTTAAGAGCAGTGGTTTTAACACAGATTTGTCAATTTGAAAGATGTGCATATGTGCTTGTGTGTGCTCTTTCATTATTGGTCACCCATTTTAAATCATGTTAGAAATGAAAAAGTGTTCCTTTATGACAGTACTTTAAAAAGTGTCAGGTAAGGAGTTTGAAAAATCTATTATATTTTTTTCTATAGTTCTCTAGAAGGAATTCTGAGAAAAGTTTTAAAGGCAACTTCATTGCTTTGTAGAGAGGATACCTATAGTGTGCGGCAGTGAGCTGATGCAGGATATTTGATGACCTCATGATATCAGCAGTCAGGATATAGGAGGACTTTTCCCCTAGATGGCAGAACAATTACTTTCAATTTTGTCCTACACAGTCAGTTTTCATTCTCTGTTTTTCTATATCAAACAGAATTCCAAGGTCTCTTGTCTCTTGTTTCCTTTTTTTTCCCCTTTTTTCCTCCCCTCCCCTCCCCTCCGCTCCGCTCCGCTCCCCTCCCCTCCACTCCTCTCCCCTCCCCTCACCTCCTCTCCCCTCCCCTCCCCTGCTTAGAAGGTCTGTTGACAGTGTTCAAAAAATGCTAATATTTTTTTTTAGTTTGTAATCTGTGTGACCGCAATCAATGTGGATGTATGGTCATTTCTGTTTGTCACAGAAGATTAAGATACCTGATATCTGTAATAATTAGAGCAATCTAGCCTGTAAACATTGTGCTCTCCTGGGGCTGTCATTTCTTACCGTATTCTGTTCGTCACTTTGCTGTATACCCTGTAAGGTTTTCCTAGTGCCACATCAACCCAATGCTTTCTTTCATTTTTAAATATACCCAAGAAACAACTAACACTGGCATGATTCAGCTTTGCTGTTTGGCTCTCTGTTCAGCACCTCAGAGATGTGCCATCTTCCCAGAGGGCAGCCTGGCATTCTGAACAGAAGAAAACTTATGATCTAGGAAGCCTGAAAATAAGAATCATCATTGTCAGCCATGGAATAATTTTACTGTTCTTCCTGACTTTAAACTCAGCCATTTCTGGGGCTGGAGTCAGAATAACCATTCCAGGAGTGGGCTGGGAATTTCTAACAGGAGTTTAATAGCCAAATATTGTTGGATCTTAGCAGAGCACATGTACAAGATGCATACATATAATTGAGGAAAAGGGATATCCAAATACAGATGAACATCTACATATTTTCATATTAAATTTCATGAAGCAGATATAATGCAGAAACAACATTTTTCAAGAACTACCATGTTACAACTTAAAAAGACTTCGTGGTGATTTCAAGATTAAATAATTAATCAAATTATCTGAAGACAATTACTTTAGCTATCTCTTGCCTTAGTGCCACCTTAGTAGGCAAAAGTCCATGGAGGGAAAGTGGCAGTACTGGCTGGTGGCAGGTAAATGAACTATGCAACTTCCACCCACAGTGACGGAATAGTTTAGGGAGAAGACCCATCCCTGGGAGTGTTAAGGCCAGGCTGGATGGGGCCCTGAGCAACCTGGTGTATTGGGAGGTGTCCCTGTTCATGACAAGGGGCTTGGGACCAGATCATCCTTATGGTTCCTTCCAACGCAAACCATTCTATGACTCCATGAAGACAATGGGATTTGATAAAGGAATGGGAAATGGCCAGTTTATCTGTTTCCCATCCATGGTCTCTCTTTTACTCACCTCTTGGGCTGATCAGTGCAGGACCCACTGCCAGCAGCACTCCCCATTCTTTTGCCCTCTTGTGTTGCTTGAGATTGAAGGACACAAGGGAAAAGGCAGATCCGGCTCGTGGAAGCAGATGGTTAGAGCTGGGTCAGCAACAACCCTTGCAAAAGTTCCTCCTGCTTTGTTTGTTTCCAGCAGTGGGAATGGAGATTGTGATGATGTCTGCTGCTTCACTAAGGGAGGAGTATCTTATGCAGAAGGAGCAGCTTGCCCTAGCTGGTTGGGCTGACCTGCACCCAATCCTTATCAACTAGCTGCATGTCAGAAGAAGAAGCCATGTGTATAGGCCCTTCACCTTTCTGATACATTATGGACTGCTTGCAGGTCTTGCTGAATGGAAAAATATGAGCTTGTTATCCTTTCTCAGCTGACAGGAGAATCACAGTGTAAGAGATTTTAAATGAGCTGCAAACTTTCTACAGGGGAAAATACACCTGTCACTAGATTTACTCAGCAGAATGGAGGAAGGTAAACCAGTGAATAACATGAATAACTCTTTTCAATGCCTCATCATCCTAAAGCTTCTTCTCACTGCAGGAAAATGGCTAGAACCACTATTTCATGGGCCTGACATTATAGAGTTACTGTGACAGGTGCAAACTAAATAAAGGTTTTGGTCAGCATTTTTTATTCAGGCAAAATCCCCCAAACAGTGCCTCTTGTGCTCAGCAGAGGGCTAATATGTTTACAATAAGATGTGCTTTTTCATTCTGCTGGATTAAGATCAGTCAATCAGAGAAAACTATGGAATTATATTTGGCTAAAATAAGCCTGAGAGAAAACACTTCAATATATCAGATCCTCAAAGGGATACCTTTCTCATTTACAGTAAGTTATAACATATTGGTAGAACTGACCTAACTGTAAGATAGATATTTTAGGTATTCTTTTGGGATTCTTCACTAAGTAATATTAAAATTCTTGCGGATAGGGAATGGAGAGGAAAAATGTTGCACTGGTTTATAGATGGTGGTGAAAATGAGTGAACAGATGTTTTTGACCTATCATCTCTGTGTATTTATGGTCAGAGCTACAGCTACTTCTGTAGCTATAGCTCTGTTATAGAAAATAGTCTGATCTGAAAATGGTAACAACAAAAGAGATCACATCCCCTGAGTCCTGTACTTACTCTATTCACTAACTGTATAACTGTACATACATAGTATTTGATGTATTTTTTTATAGTCTCTAAGAACTCTCAGTATAACAAAAAAAAAAAAAAGTTGAGTTAAAAAAAAAAGGAAAGAAAAGCAGACATCAGAACGGATGTGATTTAGAGGAAAATGTTGTCTATGGTGTTTTCTATGGACTAGTAGCAGACAGAACTGGAGGCATCTTACATGCAATTGAAAGACTGTCTTATGTCACATATCTGCTGTCATACCTATCAAAGAGCAGGTATGCTCCTTTCTGGCATACAAGTCATTGTTTGCTGAAATGGGAGCAAGATCAGAGACACTGAATTGACAAATAAATACAAAGAAAAGTAGAAACACAGCACTGGCAAGCATTTTGTTCCCAACAGTAACTACTACAAGAGGTGATGCTCTTCCATCTCCAGATACATTTTCTTTAAAATATTGACATAAGCATTGTAGTGATGGGAAAGCCTTTTAAAAATGATTATATTTAAAATAATCAACTGGCATGTTGATGAGCAGGTAGAAATCAGATCTCCTAGTGACATTTAAAGCAATTAAGAGGAATGACATATTAGTTCTGACCAAAAGCTTGCATAAATGCAAACCACGTAGAGAATAATTAAATCGTACTTTTGAAAGGCTAATGTAGCAATTTACCTTGTCTTAAAATTTTAATTTAGATAATTGTAGAGAAATTTGCAAGCCACCAAAGCCATTTATCTACAGCATTTGCTCCATGTATTTTATATTAGGCATATTGTGCGCCTGCAATAGTTACCCCAGTGTGTAGAATATGTCCAACTAGCATAAAGTAGAAAAGAGATTTAAAATGTTATTGTGTGGGTATTACTTATTCCCTTATGTTGTAATCAGATTGTTCATTTTCTCTGCTGCTTAAAATAAGACCACAATGTTAATATAATTTGACTAACTGCAAAGGTGATGACTGCAGAAGGAGAATTTTAGAAGCTTTGGACACTAGTTCCCTCTTCAGGTCAAAGCATTACTTGGGGTATGGTCATTGCTCTTAACAATATCTTGAATTCTACAGGAATGAGGAAGTTTCCCACCACAATGTGACTCAGAAATTAAATTTTTTGTTCTTCTTCTCCCCCCAAAGGAAATTCTGAGAGAAAAAAAAAAGGGCACTTTAATCTTTTATATTAGGAATATATTCACACTGGAGACCACACCTTTAAAAAGTTATATTCAATATGAAACAACAGTCCTGAAGTAAAAAAGCTTTTCAGTGCTTCTAACACCAGTAGCTACCAGAGATTAGCCAGTATTACAGCAGTATAATGTACAAATACCTGAGGTAGCTTTTCATTAACAACCTGGTACACATTCTGATGTTTTTCTTGATGTTACAACATATAACCTACTATGACCTGACTTACCTTGCTAGGGAGCAAGGTGGCAGAGGTCCTGCCTTGGAGGTTATTATCATACTGTAAGCAAGTGGGCATGTATCTATTTTTAAATTTTTAATTAGATCTGCAAAGTGTCAGAGTTTCCTTTAGAGTTCTAGTGCTTTGCTGTAACTCACAGTATATATCTTCATGCTAGCTGGATTTGTGACTTGAAAGTCAAAGGCATTCCCATTTCAGCTTTAACACTTGTCCCTGCAGTAAAGAAAGGAATACTCCCATTAAAGTCTATGCCAGTGTGTTAGGCTTTTTTTCATTTCTGGTGCAGGTCTCTCTCTCCTGTTCTTTGCTAAGCTACTGTAATAAATGAAACAAAAATGTTTCCCCAAGCCAACCCTTAAGACCATGAATCAGATTTTATGTTTTTTATTTATTTTTTCCCAGGCTGGTATGGTCATGCAATAATAAGATGATCCCAGTGCAGAGGCAAGCAGCTGAGAGGACTGCAGGATAGAGCTGGTGAAATACTGCAACAGTAACTTTAGCAGCTGATCCTGGAATCATATTCAGGGTGAAAAAAGGAAAATGGGATACTGCTGGGGCTTGTGATGGTGCCCTGTAATCTACAGTAGCCATTCTGGTCCCTGAGGCAGGCCAAGAACAAAACTATTTGGAAGATAGAGCTGATGAATCATGTTAGCATCGATGATCAGCTGTATTTGAAAGGAAGTTGTGGGGAGCAGGGGGTCAGTCTCTTCTAGCAGGTAACTAGTGATAGGACTAGTGGGAATGGCCTCAAGTTGTGCTATGGGAGGTTTAGATTAGAAATGAGGAGACATTTCTACTCAGAAAAATGTGGTCAGGCACTGGGACGGGTTGCCCATGGAGGTGGGCAAAACCTTAATGATTTTATGATTCTATTTTATTTTATTTTTCTCCATTTAATGTATACCTCTGAATAGCCAAGAAGAACCTGAGGCTGTTATTTAGATGGTGAGAAAAATCTTCAGACAGGCATTTTCCCACTTACCACACTTCTCCTATATGTGTCTCTATGGCAGGAGGTGGAAAAAAAAATGCCAATAACATGAATATTAACAGTAGATTAATAATACCTATTAGTAACTGCTAACATGGAATATCTTTTGAAGGACCTTCTGAAGGATCTTGCAGGACCTCCTGCCTTCCCCTTTTCCTGACACGGTGGAACTGGTAGGGGCAGAGCACCCTCAGCAGAGGAAACCGCAACAAGTACTCCAGATTCAGGCACTTGGTTGCAACTTAGATGAAATGGTGCACTCTATGGGCTAGCTGCAGGCATCTCCTATCACCCCAAAGACAAGGGTGCAAACTACAGACCAACATAAAAGTACCCCCAAAGGTAATAGAGTGAAAGCAAAGCATATTTATACAGAAGAGCACAAAAGGTGGATAGTTTCAGTTACCAGACTTGTGTTTTCATTGTAAAACTTTTTGTCTGTGGCTTTTTCATACATTTAAAAATAGTGACAGATTTTTCATTTGAAGTGATTGACTTTGTTACATTTATCCTGATAGAAAAAAAAATAATAATAAAAAAGTAAATACATCTCTCTTCTTTTAAATATCAAAGTTTCAGAAAATGGCAGGATACTCATTTCAATCTTCTGCTTTACAATTGATGTTACTCAGCAGGTGGCATTAAGCCCTTTCAGTATCACTCCTCAGTTTTTGTAAATTTGCAGAAAATGTGCATAACAATGTTTCCTTTCAGCATAATAATCTTATGGAAGGTTTAATTGGTTCTCCAGGTACCTCTGTTATTTTCACAGCCTTTCAGTTATTCATGCACACATGATCTGTACATTACTTTCAAAGCTCTATTGAAATTAAGTGAAATGAGAATTCAGCAATTCACTATTTCATGCCCATTTAAAAGATATTTTTAATGTCTTAATAGAAAGTGAAGTGTCTGGGGAAAGTACAGCTGTTATACAGTATTACTCAGATGTTTGGGAAGCAAGAAGAGTGCTTTGGATCATTCACTATAATGTTTTTAAAGTTCTCTAAATAGTGATTTCTGAACAGCAATCTTAACTAAATGTGAACACTGCATGTCAGAGATAGACTAACAGACAAACTATTAATTCTAACAGTTCCTTTTTAGAAAATAAAAGGATTTTCAATTTGTACTTCAGAGATTTTTCCTGATTCTTTCCTTTTTTTATTGTTATGTTGAAATAAAAGTGGAAACTCTAGTGAGTGAGGATGACAATTGATAGTTAACTCCATGACTGCCTCCTAGAATTCAACTTCTTGTCTCTCTATAACAAAGAAAAAATGAGTGACTTCATGGGTAAATCTAAAATAATATAGAATACTCAAGATGGCTTAATAGAGCTATGTTCTACTTGAGAGATGCGCTGCATTTCTGTGAAGGTGCAACTGAACTTGTGGACAAGATCTCCTTGCTGGTTTCATCAACAAAATAAGTAACTTATCTATAGAGTGCTGGAGGCTGGAGACAAATTCTCCAGGAAAGCACTGATGCACGTCTGCCCTGTGTGCCTGCTTCTCCCTTGGCCTCTGCTGTTGGCTGCTGCTGAGGACAAGCCACCTCTCCAGATGAACTGATCAAATATGGCACTGCTGTGCTATCTTCCCATCTAATTCAGTCCCTTCCACAGATCTCTTCAGGAAACAGCTGCTAGTGATAGTAGATAAAAGCCCTGACATGGGTTATTATCAGTGGGTTAAAAAGTAAGAAAGAAGGACTGATTTACAAGACCAGATTTCTGAATGGAGGAAGGTCATCAACAGAGTCCCTCAGACATCTGTAGTGAGTGTTGTTTAGATAGTTGCTAGTGATTTTGAGGACAGACTGACCAGTGATGTGATGTAGTTCAAAAAAAAAAAAAAAAAAAAAAAAAAAGCTGCAGAAGGAAGAATAACTTGACAAATAATAAAATAGTAGATGAAATTCAACATTGATGAATATTACATGAAGCATACTAAGAAAAGAGTCCTGACTTCAATATTAAACTCTAAAATATTTCTACTTGAGAAGCTATAATATATACCTTTATCAAAACTTCATATAATATCTTCTTTAAAGAAAAAATCAAATCATGTTAGGAATTTTTAGGAAATGAACAGAGTGAGAAAAAAAAAAAAAAAACAGAAAACATAATTACGACACTGTACACATATATAATGTTTTTGTATCTTGAATATTATTTGCTTTTCTAATACCCCACATCAAAAAAAAAAAAAAAAAAAAAAAAAAGGAAGTGACCAAGTGACCTAGAGATCTTTAAATCATGAGTAGAATAGAGAAAAAGATGGAAAGATTATTATCAATTCTCTCTCCTGATACAATAACTATAAATATCAACAGAAATATTGTGTGGGTTAAAATGGTATTGGACAATATACCTAAAGAATAAAACAGTAAAGGCATCTGAAAACAAGAGATCTTACTCTTGCTCAGAAAGTCTATGAGACAGAAATCACCAGAGGCTGGGAAAGATTTCTTGCTTGACCTGTTATTTAATCCCAACCTAAACATTTACTGTCAGAAACAGCATAGAGGTCTGGACTGAACTTTTGTTTGAACTAGTATAGCCATTCTTATGACTCAAGAGATAATAAATATTAAGAGAAGTGTGATACTGCTTCCTACAGATTTGAGACACTGCCATCAGAAGTCTGGAAAAGCAGATCCTTCAAGAGCGGTTGATACAACTGCAGACAAATTCTTGCCAAATAAAGCTGAGCAGAGCTGGCCAGAAAAGCCATCACAGTCTTTTCCTGGGTGGACTCATCAGTACTGAGCAGCAAAGATGTGCTTTATGCAGGAAAAAAACGGAAGCCACCTGAGATCTCATGGGTTTCTACCTGCAGTGTGAGAACTCATGTTTTTTACACACAGTAACTGCAGACTTTTTTCATACCTTTGTAGTTTAAAACCCTGAAGAAAGGTCCCTTCATGGTTTGTGGGGGATACTCCCACAGACCTCTGGTATGTTACTCAGCTGTGATCCCTTTGCTTTTATCTTTTTAATTGCCATCTCCATAGTTAATTGTATTTATTTAGTTTTCAAAATTATTTCTGTAGCTTCCTTCTATCATGTCAAAAATAAAAGTTTATCATGTTTAGATATGTATGTTTAGTACCAACCAGGCATTAGTGCTAGCATCAATGTCATTTGGTGATTCCTAGTATTTATATCCTAATGCCAAACAAACAATTAATTGCCAGACAACAAAACTTAAGAAATGGGGCAGCTTGATTAATAGTTAAAAACATCATTAGAACCCTGAAGAGATGACATATAAAATTTATAGATTTAGCACTGTGAAGTAATTTAGGTAACTGATAGCTAGGAAAAGAGAACCTGTTTCCAAAGCACATATTATAAATTAATGATTGATCTTACCTGACATAAGCACCTAAAAATATTTTATGTTGGCCCATAAAGGGCCAAGCAAAATAACGGTGTTGTTAAAACTTGATGGAATAAAACATGTTCTTCCTATCTTCCTGTTTATTTTCTTCTATTGTTTTGCTTGCAAGTGGAGGAATAATGAGTTCTTCCAGGTTTTTATTCATTCTCTAAGTTTTTTCAGTGGTACCTGCTAAGGTTTATGGGCCTTGTCTTGCTGTCATTTTTGTGCAACAATTAATTGTTGGTATGTAATACAAGCCCTGAGAAGAGCTGGCATCCTTAACGTGTCAAGGAAAAGGACATAATTCACAGGTATGTTTTGTACTATCAATGATTTCTGATAATTACAATAGCTGGCAATCAATATAATTGACTTAATCTCTTTCACAGAAAAAGATATCCCTCTAAAATCCGTGGGCTTAATCCAGCCCATGAGACAACTTCTTCTAGTGATATTATGGAGCAGTTACCCTGTAGATGATAACCCACTTTAGATAATTTGCCACTCTCACTGAGCAACAAAGACTACAACTCTGGTGGTTTAGACTTGCAGCTTCCCTTTCGTAAAACAATGTCTCCATGTGTTCACATCAACCTATTTTAACTCTTTGGCAACTTTTGCCTCCCTTTTCTTCTATAACCCCCCCCCCCCCAGTTACCTGCGATTCCTGCAGGTGGTTGACCCAGCCCCAAAACATACCACTTCCTGAGGCTTTCTATACCATAGACAACAGCCCAGTATACACCAAGGAGAACTTGCTACAGTACATTTCCTTCAGGAAGGAAGACCCAGCTGCTTGTAAAAGCTTAATCAATCACCTATCAGGTGTTGGCAGGATGTGAAGAAGAGAGCTCCAGCTGAACTGTCTTCTCCAGCTGAGGTTCAAGAGCCTTTACTTTTAATCCAAATGAAAGGAAGGGGGAAAGGGAAAGGAGGAGAGGAGATGGCAGTATTACCTGTCTATACAGGTGAAATCACAAGGAGCTTCCAAGACCTCAGTAAAGAAGGTCTTGTGAATTTTCTAAAATGTAAAATCTTGTGTGCTGATATCCTCAAATAAAGTAGGTTGCATACTCTGCATAAGTCTGTGCACTTTTACCATCTGCTTTCTATGAAGGTAAATGCTGGAAGGTAAAAGGAAGGCAACAAGAAGTGTCTTTCGGGCAAATTGTAAATCTTTCCTCTTGCTGACAGAGGCTTGTGAACCCCTGCCTGAGCTACGGCTTGCGCTGTGGCTGCATGGCTCCATACAGCATGCAGCTCAGGGCTGGTTGGAAAGCATATTTAAGGAGACAATTTAATGAAAAAGCCACTAGCCTGTATTAAGCTGCTGGCAGCTGTAGTGTCACTGCTTTATGTAGTTGAAAGCAAGCTGGAACATCTCTGTATGTGCTGCTGCAGCTACCTTGCCAATGCAGGGCACGGTGGAAAAATGTCTTTGGAATATCTTGTGTTGGTGAACAACCATCAAGGGAAAAAAGGAAACAAACAAAAAAATGGACACAATGTAAAAATGTTTTCCTTTATAAAAGGAAGCCTTCCTGGATTGCTATCATGTTCTTAGTCACATGCAGCTGAACATAGCAGCAGACTTTTAAGTCTGTCATGCAGACAATATGAATGACAATATATATCCTTTACAACTTCTGTGCTGTATCCAAGGTGGTGCTTATTTTCCAAGCTCACAGAACCTGTGACAAAATAAAAATAGAGGAAAAAAATGTAGCTGGAAAATGTCTGGGGGCATTTGAAGGAGACAAATGTATAGGAGATGGGAGACAATATTTGGACCATCACTGATGCTTGCAGTTGCAGTGAGCTCACGATCACCTTTTGAATAAGATAAGAGAAAGTTGTATTCCTCGGGTGTCTGTCTCCTTACTACTTTATCTCTCTTCTTAGTTGTTTGTGACCCTAACACTGGAAGAAATGAGACTGAAAGCCAGTAACTGTGAAATAAAAATATCTGTTAACTTTGAGTTTATAAGGATCCTTTTCTAGTCCTTCCTATGTTTGCTAGATTTGTTTGCTCTACTTGCCTGAAAGCACTTTCCTGTATAATTCCATGTTTTCCCTTTAAACAGTAGCAGGAGTCTTGTCAAGTGTCTTAGGATATCTTCTGATTTTGCTTCGTATCCATGATTTTATCCATTGCTTCCCATAAGTATATTAGCTACAGAGATTTTATTTATTTATTTATTTATTTATTTTAATATATGGATGTAAAAGAATCTGCAAAACCAGCTTCAGCATGTTGTATATATAACACAGTCACAGATGTTACAACATTATCATAGGGCTTATTTACCTGGAGAAAATTATTTTAATGGGGTTATACTGTTACAGTGCAACTAGAATGTTAATAAATATTGCCATATAGACACTATTTTTCCCAGAATAAAAGAGCTTTCTTTTTCAGATTTCTTTCAATTTGCTGAGAAATGGCTTAAGCAGAATCACAGAAAAAGTCTTAGAGGTGCATCTGATGGGAAATTTTACCAGCATAGCTAATACTGGGAAACTTCAATAGGGGATAAGTTTTTTTTTTTTTTTTTTTTTTTCTTCCTTCCTTTGTTTTCTTTCTTCCTCTCAACACCTGTTCTCCACCTTTTAAGTGGAGATAACAACATGATATGTATAATGTGAGGGCATGGCCACTTGATTTTGGGAGATGTGATGTCAGGAAGCAGCAAGCCCTTACTGGCAAAAGGGAGATGAAGGTGCTAGCTGGACTGTCACCCTTCTTGTCAAGGAGGGACACCATCCTGCAGCAGCCAAGTAAAACGAGCAGGCAGGTCTGGTGGCAGTGACCGGTGGCAGTGACCAGTGGCAGCCACGGCCCAGCGATCATTAAGTCAACAGTGATGAGGCAGGACAGAGGCTAAGCTTGGGCATGAAATCTGAGGGTCAGGACCAGCAAGTCAATGGCTGAACGCAAGCATACCTACTACATGACTAATGTAAGGCTGAGGACAAATGTCTGACCTTAACAGGTGGCTGGAGAGAAGGTTTTCCATTACAGTTTTCCTAGAAACATCAAAATTTACTCTGATTATAGTGGCAAGATAAGCACTGGAAATCTTTCCATAACGATGGAATACGTGTGCAGGATATATATTTCTCCTTGTGGGAAATACAAACTGTAATGGAAACATCAAGTACTTTCTCTTTAGGCATTTTCACAAAATAGCTCACCCTCCAAGTGCATCCTGTATTTTTCTTATTATATATATATTTTTTCTTATTCTCATCTCCTGGCTGGAGTCAAATATTCTTCAGCTAAGTTTGTTACTGGGAATAGGGTTGGGTGGGGTGGGGTAGGGTAGGGGGTGGGAGGGGTGTGTGTGTGTGAACTCATACCAGGCAGCACAGAGTGAAGGAGGGGAAAATGTGAGCTAGGGATTATTTTAGCTAGCAGTGAATCACAAGCTCCTGTTGCTTGAAGCTACCCTGATGATGCAGAACAGTTGTGAATCCAACTTTCTGCCCATCTGGCATAATGCAACAAAACAAAGAAAGCAGACAGCACAAATGAGTCTGACCCCAAAAGCTAAAATTATCTAATGTTAACTTATTCCTAACAGCTTGAGAAAGCCTTGCAGTAGTACTCTCTCTGGGTTTCTTTCTCTGCATGTGTCTGAATGCCTCCATGCAAGAAACCAAGCAGTTTCTCATAGAAATGTTTAAATAAGACTCCATACCAGCAATATTTCATATTTGAGAAGTGTAAATGTCATGATTATTTTGAAATCTTACACTGGTTATCATGGTTGTAGCAGGAAAGGGATTACAGAGTTCAGACTTGAAAATCCATTTCATTTCATAAATCTACAAAACAAAATCTTAGTTATGGTAATATGGAGGTGTCTGTGGGTATTTTAGTTCTTGTTTCTGTTTCTCACAACCAGAAACTAGTTTAATTGGCAGTCAATTAAATGTATTTTCCCCAAATGAAGTTTGTTTTGCCTGTTACAATAACTGGTCTTTTATCTTAACCTATGAGCTTTCACATCTTATTTTTTCCTTCAGTCCTGCAGGATTGAGGGTGACTGGGTGGATATCTGGCAGCTGGCTAAGGTCTATCCACTACGAGTTTTTAAGGATTATTTGCATTGGATGTACGATTAATACTTCCCTTAACAGTTTGTACCCAGAAATATATGTAAGAATTTTCTGATTAAAAAACAACAACAACAACAACAACAAAAAACATGTTTACCATGGATGGAAATTACTTTTATACATTTGTCTCATTAGTATCAACAGTGCTATGTAGAAATCTTACTAGAATTCATAGGCACATGACAAAAACAATTTTGGAAGAATAGATGCGCATAAGAGGCTTACCATATTACATTGTTCAGTGGCTATGGATCTGATTCTCTTGTTAACAGCAGTTTTCTTCCACTTTTTTTTCCCAGACGCTTACATAAGATACTTGTCATGAAAATGTAGATGGTGAAGAGAGTTACCAATTTCTCTTCTAAAAAAAAAAAAAAAAAAGGTTGTCAAGTGGAAAATTACATTGTTAAAAAGATGTCTTCTGAGGTCCTTAAGAATGCATTATGAGATCAAAACACGAGCATGTATTAGTATGGGTTAGTCAGGGCTAGTCAGTGTCAAATAACATAAAATCCTCTTCCTTTGACACTTTGGTCTCCTTTAGAAGCACAAGTGTTTAAAACACTGCTTCTACAGAACTGTTATTATTATTATTATATATTTTTTTGAACAAATGTACAAAACTTTCATGAGACAGGGGTCCCCATACTTATAGGGATGAAAAAGCACTAACTCCTGAAAAAGCACCTGAGCCTGGCAGATCATCTGAACTGGCAGCATGGAATAGCAGACACCTCTGATTACTTCTCTCACAAATACTTATGCTAAGAAGGTAGCAGTTGTTGTTGATATGTACTAGATGTTGCTGTTATTTAGTGTACTGCAGAGAAGATCTGTAGGTCAGAAAGGAAGAGGGGAAAGAAAGGTGAGAAATATTTTCAATTTCCCGTTTTGATCTTTAATCCTTATTGTAAGTCTTTACTGTATTTCCTCAGTGAAGAGCAAGATGGTTCTGGAAATTCCACCCTGCAGTGACAAGTTCAGTTAAAAACCTGCACAACTACTTTAATAATAGGTTAAGGACTTTGAAATGGCTGCATAACAAAGTGTCCGCTAAGTGGAAATGTTCACCTTTTCTCCCCAGATATCCTTGTCACAGTGCCATGACTCATTTATAGCCACTCTCATGACCAGTTTGCAAAGGATCTTGAGCTCAGGGGCCTTTGAGTCTTTTGTTTTTTTCTTGACACAGTGAGCTATACCTGGGCTGGAGTCTGAGTTGTGTCCCCTGAAGTTACCTTGTAGAACTGTGCCAGAAGAAACAATGTCACTTGACTAGACTTTTTACTATTGTTATCTTGGCCTGTTTGCTTTTTTATCTCATGTGTCAAACACTCTGGTGAGCTAAGAACTTTTGTAATCTAAATACAACAAAGTGACATAATTAGGTGTTTGTTCATGGCTCCCTACACTTCTTTTTCTATCGTGGAATTTACTGCAGGGAAACAAGGAGCATGCTTGTTGTTCTTATGCTTCCTGATTAAAAAAATGTCCTATAGAAAAGTATAACATTAAAAAATGAAGTTTCAACTCATAATTGTAGCTCTTAATTGCACTTCTTTTTATGACTTTCAGAGGTGTTTCTTGTTTGTTTGTTGTTTTTGTTCTCAGCGTGATTATGTACACGCTTATCTGTAACTGACAGGCTGTTAATTTAAAAATACTTCATGGTGTAATTGTCTAATGCTGCAGTATGGTACAGCACAGCTATACAGAACATTGATTAAGGTTCACTATAGATTAAATAAACATGCTTCCTAACACATTCTGAAGGGCTTATGGAAAATAGGGCTGCTTTCTTTCACAGCAAGAACACCAGAAAATGTGTAATATTTCTTTTACTGTAAAGGCATCCAGTTAAAAGGGATTCTAAATGTCAGTCTAATACCTTCATAGAATGTAAATTCTGGTTCTTTGTGATCCTGTTAGACATGGTATGATGTTTGCTTGATGTGAGACTGAAGAGCTAGCTGGCTTTGCACCCACACACATATGAAAAAAGATGTTAAGCCTGAGGCAAGAGGCAGGTGAAACCTGTGGCTGTTGTTTGAATGTTACTGATGGAGGTTAGCACTGTCCATATGCAAAGTAGCTACATGAAATCCCATAAAAACCCATTTTCTAGCTAATATATTTTTGTTTGCTCAGCATGTCTTATCTTAGATTTGTCTGGTTTTCATTGTCTTATTAATTGGCACTTTTTGAGGTGTTTTTTCAAGTCAAAACCCGCCCCCCCCCCCCCCCCCAAAAAAAAAAAAAAAAGAAAATCATTGCTTTTTCAAAACATGACCCAGTGCAAACAGTGCAAACCTCTCTGCCTGAGACTTCTGTTTCTTTCAGAAGGAATGATATTAAAGTGAATAGTGAATGCTGTTCCAGTTGATTAGGACATACAAGAAAAGAGTCATTCCTAATCTTAAAATCTATCACCACAGTAGGACTAGACTCCTTTTTTGGTTGGTTGGTTTTGTTTTTTGTCTTTCTTTTGTTGTTGTTGTTTAATCTGTTGTGAGTGGAGTTTCTCTTGTGAAGAGCTAGAGAGCTGGTATCTTACTAAGGCCTGCAAACCAAGGAGGAAATTTCAGAAAATGAACAGCTGTAATTTAATACAAGAAGCTGTTAAGCAAGGTGATATATATATATATACTTTTATATATGTATATATAAATAACCAAAAGCAAAGCAGAACTCAAATGCTGGCTTAGACCTAGTGAAGAAATAATGTTTGTATAACTTCTAGAAAATCAATGCTGGAGCCAAAATGTTACTTAAACCCACACTGAGAAATAAGCTCTAACCTTTTCATTCTGCTTCTGTTCTAAATATCAGAGATATCAGAGCATACCACCCTGCTGATTTTCTTCAGACTGTTGACTTTTTGGAACTGTGATAATCTTTTGTAGGTAGCTAAAGTGAAAGATATGACAAAAAAACATCTCACATATTCTCCAGTCTTTCCTCTGTGTGAAGGACAGAAGAGAAACAAGTATTTAGCTGATCAGTAGAAGGCTTTTCATTGGAAATAGACTTAATTCTCTACCCAGATAACTCAAGATCAAATAGAGTGAATTTGGGGGAATATAGAAGAAATCCCCCAAATGGCATGTTGGAAAGTCTCTGCAAGATTTAGGAAATTTTGAGGTCCAAGAACAGAACTTTATTATTATTATTATTATTATTATTATTATTATTATTATTATTTGCCATGTTTGAACAAAGAGGATTTATTTTATTAAAGAAAATCTCAGTACACCTGTGGCTTAATATAAGATACCCAAACCATAAATGATCATCCTGTTCCACAAATGTGTGACTTTATCTCCCAGTTAGAAATGACACATTGCACTTCTAAATACTGAGGGCAGCAACACCCTTGAGGCACCTTGTCAGTAACAGTTCACAATAGATTCTTGAGTATACATGCTTAGGAAAAGCTTTGTGCCTAAAATTCATTGATCCAGTCCTCTTCAAAATATTTATCAATGTCCTAGCAGTATCTACTTAAGACACAGGATAACTCATTTATCAACAAAAAAATCACAGATATAAAGGATATGTAGGACATTTGATAATATTGTGCTTCTCGATTATGGCTTTCTCTTTTGTTCATCAATGAGCTGATGCTCTGATGCTGCCTTTTTTTTTTTTTTTTTTTTTTTTTCCTTCCCAGGAAAAAATCCAAATAAAGGAAAAGCAGGAATTATGTATTGTGATTTGCAGTAGATCTTTCCTCTGTACAGTACAGACACACATGATTAATATCCTTCACAAGGGTCATAAAAATGATCCTCCAGAGCATGAGTAGAAGCAGCAGAATACTTGGAAGCACCACCTTCTGTACAGAACTACAGGAATACCTGCAGACATTTGTTAATTGGGTTTGTGCTGCTGGATTATTTTGTTTCTTTCATGGAAGATTCACAGATAAGAGGTTGTTGCAACACACAAGTTGTTCAAAAGCAATGCTCTGCCAGTACCATACAAACATCCACAAATTACTTGCTGTGCTCAGGGATTAAAAAGGAGTGATAATCCTCAATTAACAAATGAGACAGGCATTAGGGGCTGTAGGTTAGTGCTGGAATGTCTTTTTCTGGCTATATTTAATGAAGCTGGGTAGTCTTTATATAAATGTAACTGTGCAATTAAATTGATGGAATAAATTTCCATTTAAATCTCAAAGCTTTGTAAACTTTAAGTGTTGTTTTTATTATTTTTTAATTATTATTATTTTATTATTTTATTTTCCCTATGGAGAATGCAGGAGGTATTTATTCCTGTCATGTATGGTTTAATCCCTCTGTGATAGGATCCTGCTTGAATGAATAGCATTAAATCAGAGGAAATACAGAAGAAAGTTAAATAATGGCATAGGTAACTTGAGGAAAAAGAGGTTCAAAGGGCTTACTATTTGATAAGGAGTCATCTGTATAGTACAGTCTGGAATGGCTTATTCATCCCAAAGTTTTTCTTGGAGAAAAGTAAAGATGCTAAACTACTACTTTCCAAAACTTGAAAGAAAAGATAATTCACTGGGAAGTGGATGCATTAGCACAGGATACAGTTGACATAAATTCAAGACTTGCATAAAAAACAACAGATCAGTCTGCTTTCTCCAATTCGAATATGCAGCTAACTGGATCAACCAAGCTGTGTGTAAAAGACTTAAAGGTCAAAAATATTTTTATTAATCTTTATTGATTTTCATCCCCCCCCCCCTTCATTTTGTGTTTGTATGTGTGTGCTCTGCAACTGTAAGTGGTGTTTGAAATATTTTAATTAGCTTGCTTTTCAAAGATCCCTTATTCTCAACTCAAGGAACTGGGACTATTGACTAGAAAGAGTCCCCAAATGACTCAATGGCATGATTCTGTCCAGATGGGTGTAGGTGGAGCCCCATCAAAGCAGCATACCCAAAAGGATTTTAAAAGGATTTGAAAGGCTTGCTCTGTCTGTGACTCTTAAAAACATATGGTTTGAGGAAGAGAAGCTAGGTGCTTTTGTTATAAGTTGCACTTTTCCTGGAAGCACACTTTTCTCTGCAGAAGCTTTTCCAGGGAGCTCATTCCTGTGAGAATAAAACATACCTTGTGGCTGCAACTCTGCAAGAGGTAGAGAAGGGAGAGTGAAGAAAGGCTCCTTAAGGTCCTCCCTTTTGTCCTGGTTTCAGTTGGGATAGAGTTAATTTTCCTCCTAATACCTGGTATGGTTCTGTGTTTTGGATTTAGGATGAGAATGTTGATGACACGATGATGTTTTATTTGTTGCAGAACAATGTTTACACTAAGCTAAATTTTAACACATCTGTGACTTTCTGTGCCCCTCTAATCTGCCTTCATGAGAAACAGAAGAAGGATCATCTGGGAATATACCAGCCAGGCAGCTTTACCTCAGTCTGTGGTAATACCATGGAACAATTACTTCTCAAAGATGCTTTCAAGCACATGAAGAATAATTCAAGCTTGGCAAGAAGCAATGTGAATTTTCCAAGGGAAAATCCTACCCAACTGACCTGATTACTTTCCATTACATGCCTGGCTTTGTGGATAAGTGGAGGACAATTAATGTTGTTTATCTTAGCTTTAGTAAAGCTTTTGGCATGACGTTCTACAGCACAGCCAAATGGTGAGATATGGACTGCATATGTAATTGGTTAGGTAGGATTTAGAGCCTTAAAGGGTAATGACCAACACTACAAAGTACATCTGGCAGTCTGGTGTTAGTGGTGTCCCTTGGGGTCTGATATTGGTGCCAATTCAGTTCATTTTTTCTGTTGATCTGGACAATGGGACAGAGTACTCTGCTAAACTTTGTGGGCAGTGCCAAACTGGGGAAAATGGTTGATGCTGTTCAGAGGGACCTCAGCAGGCCTAAGACATGAGTCATCAGAAGCCTCATGATGTTCAAATAAACCAAGTGTGAAGTCCTGCCCCTGCAACACAATAACACTGTGCAGCCAGGGTGCTAACTGGTTGGAAAGCAGCTGCAGAAAATGACCTGAGTCCTGATGGACAAGAAGTTAAACATGAACAAGTACACTTACAGAGCATGTGGCCAGCTGCAGAGTGTGCTGTATTGGTAAGAGAGTAGCCAAAAGATCCATGAAAGTGATCCTTGCCCTCTACTTGTCACCTGTAAGGTGTACAGGAGTACTCTGCCCACATTTCAGTACAGGAGTACTCTGCCCACATTTCAGTACGGGAGGACATAGACAGAGTGGAATGAGTCTAGCAGAGGCCAATGAGATGTCCAGGGGGTAGAGCATAGGACAAAGATGCTGGGAGAGCTGGGTTTGTTTATCCTGGAGTATAGAAGGCTCATGAGAGACATGATTGCTGTCTAGAATTGCCTGATCTAGAAGATATGCAGTAGTCAGGCTCTTCCTGGAGGCACACAGTGGTTGAATGAAAGGCATGAGATGTAAGTCAGAACATGGGAAATTCCAATTATATGTATATTATATTATATATATACATATTCTATATATATATTCTATATATTTTATATTTATATATATATATACGCACACACACACACATAAGGATGGAAGAAATTTACCAGGAGGTGGTCAAACTATGGCACAAGTTTCTCAGAACCCCCATCTTTGAATGTATCCAAAACTCTACCAGACATGACTCTGAGCAACTGGTGGTAAACAGATGTGCTTTGAGTAGAAGGTTAGGGTAGGAACTTTGGCAGGTTCCTTCCCACCTCGTTATTTCTGATCTTGTTTCCATGATTCTATACTTACATAAGTTGTCTTTACATTCGAATGGGGTGTATCACCTTTTGAAATTACCTTTCGTCAGTGTGTTTTACACATCTAAATATGTCAAAAGTTTGTCACTGTATTGAACATTGGTATATTTACACACATAAGTGTGTAAAATGCCTCAAGAAGAAAATATTTTTGAAGTTTAAATATAGCTCTGGAGAAATTTAAAATGAGCTAAGTAGTGCTGCAGCTCAGGGCTGACAGTGGCTGAGTCACAATCTACCATTCTAAACACTTTATTACAGAATGTTAATTTCTTAACAAAATAAAATTGTCATGAGCTTATTATCCTGAGATAGTAGCTTTAAAGTTGTGTCCTTCTGACTAGCCCTATGATTTTAATACAACATTTGAAAAATACTACATTGCATTTCAGAAGCTTGCATAGCTAACGTGTAGGAGTCTTCAGACAAAAGTAGTTAAAGAACCAAGAATTGAAGAACATTTTGAAAACGTGAGCATCCTTTACACTTTTCTGCACATGAATAAGGGAGAAAGTGAGAATAGCTAGAGGAGAGATAACTAGAGACAAAAAAAAAAAAAAAAAAAAAAAGGAAAAAAAGGAAAAAAAACAAATCCAGAAGGGTTTACTTCTTCCATAGTAGTCATCACAAAATATTCTAAAGTCCAGTGAAAAAAATAGATGGAAAATAGATGGTAGGAGGATCTTCCATTGACCTTGCCTTAAGATCACAAGCAACAAGACTTTTATCAACTCTGAGTGCACCTTTTTCAACCTACTTGCAAATGTCAGTAACCTCCAATGCAAACACAGGCTGCCTCTGATAAGTTATGTTAGCACTTACTTATATATCTTCCTTGCTCTAGTTCTGAGCTTCAGTAAAGAAGTGTCATCCTTGGTTATTCCTCACTCTGCAGACAGAGAAGCTGAGGAAAAAAAAAAAAGGTAGAAAAAGTGCCAAAATATCCCAGAGCTGTCCAGAGCAAAATTAAAAAATGAATCTATGGTGCTAGCTTATCCTCTGGTCAAAATAAAATGACTGTTGAAAACTGCATGTCATATTCATAGTGGTGTATTTCAAAATATATTTTAAAAGATCTTTTTAAAATATTCTTGTAAAAGACATACAGCGCTTGAGCATTCTTTATGTAGTGAAATTGTGCTGGCTCTTCAACTTCACAGGTGTCTGAGGATCAAAACAAACTTTTTTTTTTTTTTTTTTTTTTTTTAATTAGTATGATGTGTGCCACTTAAAAAGACAGTTGGTGGTTCGTGACATTTTTTTTTCTGGAACAGATATGGTATGAAGAATTCTGGTAACAGAAGAAATGGTTTAAAGAGTATACTAAAAGTCTGAAATTAAGTATTATCAGATCAAATCATATCTACCTAGTATCCTGTTATAAAATCATATAATTTGTTTTTATGATTAATATATCTTTTTTACTATTCAGTATTTTTGTTTAGCAATTGTAGCATTAGCATAAGCATCTGTAACTGCTACCTAAAATAATTTCTGGTCCCCGTTTCTGTTCTTTGCATGAAATTATTCTTGCATGGCATTTGTAATTGTTCCTGTCAGGAAAATGGAAACCTTGCACATATTCAGTAATGTGCCTTTGAGAGCATGTAACCTTGGAGATATGCATAATGTACCTTCTGATAATGAAAATCCTGTAGATAATTCCTAAAATACTACTTTCTTCCTCATGAAAGCTGAACTATTTCCAGAGGTAATGTTTGCCCTTGGCAAAACAAATTTTGATACAGTAATGTTTATCAACATCATAGCAAGTGAGAAATTTGTCATATCTATCATATATTTCAGTGTAAAACTGCATGCTTTTCATGCATACAGAAGTCTGTACTGAAAAAGGGAGAAACAACAAAGAAACTCTGAGTGTTAAGTATCCAAGCAAATGAAGCAAATTGTGTTCTTTTATTGTCTATATTGCATACAAAAATTGATGTCTTTTTCTGCAATTGCAGATTGCAGTTGCAATTTCTCATCCCATTTGGCACCTTTCAGATTTGTAATGAAACAAAATGCACTTTCTGAAACAAACATAAGGAAGAATTTTCCATGTCAGAGCATTTTCAAAGGATCTACCAATCTGAGGTCAGCTTATCAGGTAATCTATATTTTTATTCGAATCAATGTAGATTCTTTTTCACACCTAAAATCTTCATGGAAGTGTTATCATGAAGAACCAGTGCAGAAACTAGTCTATTTCCTTTGATTTCAAACAGTAAGTTTGCAAAGTAAATAACATTCTGGATTTATATGTTCTAGATAGTTGACTTGGGTGCTTTGTGAGTCAAAGATACAAGTTATAAATCATGTATGTACTTTTTATCCAAACTTTTTGTACATAAATCAGTCCATAGACAATTCACCATCAATCCCCCAAAACATGTGTTAGGCACCCTCCAGTTCCTAAGGTAAGGCAGCAAGCTCTTCTTACGTATCTTGTTACCTGCATCTTCCTTTCTTCCTCCCTCCCTTTCTTCCTCCCTCTTCCTCTTTCCAGTTCTTCTCTAGGAACAACAGCAAGTCTAGATTCAGGGCTGTATTGTCTCTCTTTTTCAGGTAGTGGCTGCAATGCTTGCTTGCCCATCTCCTTTATTTACTGTTATGAAGTGTATCACATAGCAGTACTACATTTAGAAAAATAGTCAATCTTCTCCTCACAGTGAAGTATCAGTGCCCTGTTTTCAGTTTGTAAAGCAATCACTTTAGACCAGTAATGAAGTTTAAAGAAGCCTTTATATTATGAAGAACATGAAGTTCAACAAGACCACGTGCAAGGTCCTGTATATGGGCTGTGACGATCCCAAACAGATACAGGTTGGGTGGAGAATGAATTGAGAGCAGCACTGATGAGAAGGGCCTGGGGGTGTTGGTTGACAAGAAACTCAACAAGAGTCAGCAAGGTGCGCCTGCAGCCCAGAAAGCCAATGGGGCTTTGGGCAACCTGGTCTAGTGAAAGACCATAGTGAAAAATCTCATCTGGTATAAAAAATATAAAGATCATCTGGTTCCAACCATGCAGAGGGTTGGAACCAGGTGATCTTTAAAGTCCCTTCCAACCCAGACCATTTTATTTATAATTCTGTGATTCTATGATTCTATGAAGAAGTGCATAGCACACTAGTGCAAAACAGAATTAATTGGAATTAGGCCTTTCTGGCTGTACATGTTATTTTTACTAGTCTTGGTATTGCTTACAAATGTTTTTATCTTTGACAGTGTACTATGATGCATCTTGAAACAATAGCTAGAAATGTCATTTCTATACTTTGCCAGAAACTGCACCTCATGACAAATCACATTCTTAAATTTCAGAGCAGGACTGTCCTTTGGCAGGACTCCCTTGCTCAACTTGGACTGGTTTGCTTCAGTGCAACTCTGGTTCCAGGGCAGTATATACATGTATTGTATATACATAATCATATATATGTACATATAAACCAACAAGCCTTTTTCCATACAAATATCCTTTCTAGTCTTGATGACTATCAATATGTAAATGAACAAGAGAATAGTGTTTATAGTAAACATACTTTTCATGGAACTGTTTTAAATGTTAGTGAATATTTAATACATCTCCAGTGGTACAGCTAGCCTAATGATTTGCTTGACCCTAACATACTTGTTGGATCAAAGAAAGATATTCAATACTGCATTAAAATGTTATTAGAATGCATTTTATACAAAAGCTTACTGAAACATATAAAAATAGGATTTTTAATGAAAATTAATAATAATTTTAATTTCTACTCTCTAAAATAATTCTTTTCAGAATTCCTTTAAGTCTCAAAGTTAATAATCACCAAAATAAAAACGAGATATCCCTTTAGGCTAAGTATACAAGTGAAGATAAAAACACAAACCTGAGGCATGTTTTTCCCCTGATAGACTGTATCAGACCAGTTACTATAATGTCATCTTCTCTTGTTTGTGCATGGTGCGTCTCTATTGAAAGAAATTAGAAAATATCAAAAGGTGGGGAAATGACAAGTTTTTTTACTGAATTATTTGTTTGAGGGTCTGATTAATGCCGGTGAGAGTACTATGTCCTCCTGTTCTTCACTGAAAGAAAATAACTCCCACTGGCTTCAGAAGTTTTGCTACAGGGTTGTGTGCCTTCATGAGTCTTTCTTCTTTGCAGAATATCTGTTCAGGACATATCTTTGCTGACAAAGACTCAAGGCCTTCCTTCCTGCGAACTGGATTTTGAAAATAAGGAAAATTTTCCATTGGAACCCTGAAGAAATAAAACTTCATTTAGTAAAGGTCTGTTACAACCTACCCGAAATCAGTAGAAATTCTTCATTTTTGTTTTACTGACTGTGAAGCAATACACACACACAAAGTTTCAATCAATCACAGCCTACAATTCATAACATTGAATCTCATAATTAATTTTGCTGTGACTTAAGTGACATTTCTCTGAACATGACATTAAAAAAAATCTTTAAAGAATTGTGCACAAATAGATAAATAGCAAGGAATATAGCAGAAATTTGACAGCATAATGTCTTAATGCAGCTTAGTGCTATCAACACTTATCTCAAGAAAGCTAACTATAATCATGTCATCTTAAATATAATAAAAAAAAACACTGATGAAATTAGAAAGCGACATTAAAAAAAGGAGAAGCAGATAAAAAAGTACAGTCTAAGGAAAGAGAATAAGCCATAATATTTGTGAACACTGGGAGTTACATGCATTTTCATAAATTAAGTACAAATAATATAGTGGAAGCTGGAATGAACTCCTGGAGGGAATTATTTAATTTAATTTTGTTACTGATCCCTTGATGATATTGAGCTAATCTTTGCCACCCTTGCAACAGGTTTGGCTGCATATTTGTGGTTTGTAAGGGAATTTTAAGTCAGAATTATCTTAGTTTTCCTAGGTATAGGGAAGATGGATTGTGTAACGGTGCTGCACCAATTTGGTGATGCAGCATATTTAGGGAGTGAAATCTACTTTTCAGATATTAGAGATTAACAGCTTGCTTACTGCACAGACATTTATTGGGTAGATTACAAAAATGGACTTGTGTAATAATTTTCTGGAATATATTTAATTAAGAAAAGAGCAGGTGTTTAAAACTGCAGCTGCCGTGAACTCAAAAGGACTTTCCATAGCTAAAACCCGTTATGCAACTTTAAATAAATCCTTCATCAATCACAAAAACCCCATGTGCAAGTTAATTTTGTTGGTTGCATGAACTTTCTAATGTGTTCTCTTGTTTATTTATTTATTTTTATATGGATTCAATTATTAAGGTTATTTTTCACTGATTTTCTAATCAGTAGTTTTCAAGCAGTCTCTACAGTGAGTATTTAGCTGAGTGAGTATTTTCATGCTTCCACTCTAAATATATACTTATGACATAAGCGGGTAACATGTGTTCCTAATAACCACTTAAAGAGTTGCTTTTAATTTACAAAGGAAAAATAATTTGGAAATACATCTTGATATGTTATCTGGTTACCCTAGGTAACTGTGTGTTGCAAATGAATCTGACTGAAGCAGATGATCCCCAAAACATTGTAGGTCAACAACAGCATGTACAGGAATACATGAGGATTTCTTCATGAGGGGAATGGAGGAGCAGGCACTGAGCTCTGCTCTCTGGGGACAGCGACTGGACCCAAGGGAAAGGCATGGAGCTGGAACAGGGGAGGTTCAGGCTGGAAATCAGGAAAAGGTTCTTCACTGATGGTGGTCGGGCACTGGGACAGGCTGCCCAGGGCAGTGGTCAAGACACCAAGCCTGCTGTAGTTCAAAGAGTGTTTGGACAACACCTTCAGACATAGGGTTAGATTTTTAGGTAGCCCTGTATAGAGCCATGAGCTGGACTCAATGATCTTTGTGGGTCCTTTCCAACTCAGGTTATCCTCCTATTTTATGCATAAAAAGATGACAGACAAGTAAATGGAAGTAAAATTTGAGCTTTACTACACTACTAATTTCTGCAAAATTTGCCTGGTCTTTTCAGGGGAACTACACAATCTCCTCAAATTGAGTTTGGTTTTCACATCAGTCCAATGGAGTGTAAATACATTATTTCCAAGATGATGGGTAATAAAACTTTGCCTTCTTCATTCTACCTTAGAATGAAGGTAGTGTCAATGAACATATGTCTTGTGGTGTGTTTACAGTTTGAAATCTGGTCTCCATCTGCAAGCATATAAGAATCCATCTCTGAAGCACATACCAGTTTTCAACTTTTCAGTTATAAAAAAAAAAAAAAAAAAAAAAAAAAAAAAAGTAAACAAATTTCAGCCCATATTGCTCGGTCAAAACAGACCCTTAAAAAGCATGCCACAACATTCAGCGCCTGTCACGCTGAGCAGCTCTCATGCTAAATCACCTGCTACCATCTCCATTTAGCAATTCAATCATTCACCTGTCAAAGCTTTTGAGAAGAGTTTGAGAACAGGTATTTAGCTGTTTATCCTCCATTACTTTGTCCAGATTCACAAAAATGAAGCCAAAACAGAAAATACATCAGTTAGTATTTAGTGTTTTCTGACAGCTAGATACAGCTGATATGCTCACACTTATTAAAGTCTGAGGCAATCTTATGCAGAGCACACATTTGAAGACTAGCTATTTGCCAGTGGTCAGAATAAAACTGCAATAATACTCTGAGCTGGCACCTACTAAATTTGCACCTGTATTCTAGGTCAAGTTCTGAAACTGCTGTATTTTTTAATTGCTCTTTCCTCTTTCCTTGGAGGAACTATATCAGCTGATACAAACAGTGTCTCTGAGCAACCACACTGCAGTATGTATAACTCTGCAAGGAATATTTAATAGCTTTTTTCATCTAAAAGCTTCTTCTGGGTGCTTACTAAAATTCCATTACTTTTCTTTGAAAATGGAGACAAATGCCTCATATTGCACTGAAGTATTCTTTCTTTTTATTCATCTTTATAATAGTGCACTTCTAGAGTATTTCAAAAATAGGCACGAGTCAGGTACTCCACAATAGCATGACATTTGCCAAACTGAAGCCTAATTAGTAATTGGAAGATAATTCAACATGTTTTAGAAGGATTCAGTGGATAGGGTGAGGTAAAACGTTCTACCTAACTGCTTTTCATTTGAAGCTGAATGTTTGTAGACATATCCACTACCCTAGTGTTTCAGTCAAACTATTCGTACCTTAGAGTAAAGGATGTAGCTGCTTTCTGTCTAGTGATTCAGAATGGGCTTTACAGACTCTAAGCACTCATTGCCAGAAAATGAATACATGAGCACATAAAAATTAGAAGTAAGCTCAGTTTATTTAATAAAAATAATAATAAAAAGAATCTTACAAAGAGGCAATAAATGAAAGATTAGCATAAGCACCATTTCTAACCATCTGGCTTAAATTAACATCTCCTCAGGTGCAGAGTGTCTATCAGCTGCTATAAAGGCAGGTATCTACGCTACTCATGTAACCTGACAGTCTTCTAGCACTCTCATTTCTGCTTCCTCTGAAAAGTGTCTTCCTGCTGGATGTGAAAGTCTTGAAAACTACCTAGATATTCAAGAACTAAATCCACACCACCAACAAAGAGTCTGTAGCAAGTCTGAGCAACAATGGTTTGCAAATGTTTTTGCAAGTTCAGGTGATTAGATATACAGTGCAAATTGTGATCTTCTGTAACATGAATGCTGAAAAAAAGCGTTTCCCCCACTTGTCATTCTACTAAGATAAAGCAGATACTAAAAATTACATGTGGTGAGGCCCAAATGTCCTCCTTTTTCTGTGTTACCAAGCTTTAATGAATTTCATTATTCTTTTTTAATTTACATGCTCTTGCAGAATAAAGGTCCCCAAATCATTAACTAATTTGATATGTCTGAAGTACCAATTCAATTCTCTGGTCCCTTGAGAATCTTAGCCATCTTGCCCAAACACCTCTTAACTTAGTTTCGTAATTAGATACACCTTGATTGATGTTTTTTTTTGTACAGCACTTGCAGAGGGAAGGAAATCAACCTAATTGTTATGACAATTTAACCAGTTTAAGATTAAAAGTCTTAACCAAATCAGTGATTTTGAAAGAGGAAACAAAGCCATGCTCTGATGTAGGGTGAGGTAAGAAAGGTCTTCCAGGTATTGACTTAAATAGTGAATACCACTGGGAGAAAGCAGTTGATATAGCAATTATTAAGAAAGTTATTTCCATGCTACCTGCACTTTGTGTATATACTTATATGAAAAGGGGAATATTTAATTTTTGTTGGAAATAAATGATCACTTAGAATTGTAACAAAAGGAAGAAATTATTTTTCTAAAATAAACTCTTTCTTTTTAGAAAAAAAAACTCATAGCAGAAATATTTGTTGTTATTTTAAGTCATTTTGAGAGTCCTGTTGAATTCCAGACTTTTGTGCCTGTTTGCATGACTGAGCCACCAATACTCAGAGGTTGTGGTAAGGGTAAGCTCAAGGTTAGGCATTGAGTCTACACAAACAACTCACTTGCCATTTTTTTATAGTTCAGCTGTGGGTTACAATGTACTGTCATAATGTGCTGAAGTCTTAGAAGAAGAAATAAGAATAATTCATGCCTGAGACATAACACAGATTGGAACTTATTTAATCAGTAGAAGCAAGCCTGTTTTACATCCTCACTAGTCCTGCTGAGGAAAATTGTGTACAGATGTAGAAATGAAAAATTGTATCGTTTTAAAACATGAATTACTTCAGGATTGAAATATGTGAGAGCCATGTTTTGGGGACACAATCAGTACTATCAATCAGTGCATAAACTTTGAATAATTACTGTCTAGTTCAGGCTACTGAACAAGTGCTTAAAATTTGAGTTTAAAGAAAACTCTAACAGATTTTCTATTTCTGATACTATTCTGATACTATTTGTGTCATGAACTCAGCCTACAGAAATCAGTCACAAAATATATAGCCAAACTACGATGATTATGAATGTGGAAAGGCAGAGAGATTTGAATTTACAAGTATTTGAAATGGGTATTAATAAATAAGAATTTTCTCAAGGTTTTGAGAAGTTTGGGAATAAATCTTGTATTGTGGTGTTAAATAAGCTGGAAAAGTTATATGCTGTGTATTCGTATATTCATCTGTGGGAGATCCTTAATGTCTGAGAAATATTCAAGCTATTCGAGGTGTCAATGGTTATAGTTTTACAGTTTGTGGATACTACTGAAGAAACTGAATTATGGGGTCTGGGGAACTACAAAAAGACTAACTTATTTTCAACAACCATTTTTTCTCTGCCTTCTGTCACATTGGAAATTTTTGGATAATTACCTTAGTGATTAATAATGACTAGTAGTGGTTTACTGTAGGCTATGTTTACAAGGCATGGTTGTGAAGGAAAAAAGTTTACATCCTCGCAGTAATACACTTAGAAACACAAGCTTCCATTTAATGGCTGTAGAGTGCAATCTTAATTTTGGAAATTTTTAGTAGCCCTGTTACCTTAATCATGTGCAGTTGCCCACTGTAGTTGATTCTTTTGTCTTGCTTGTTTTGGCTTTTGGGTGTTCTAAGCTGATTATTATTATTAATTTATTCTTAAGTAATTTCCCTTTTAACAAAATAAAATTTAACTTTAGAAAAAAAATCATTTTTCAGTATTTATTGACTCATTGTGCCAGTTATAGGCACAGCTCAAGTAAAATCCATGACCAGCAGGTTACAAGCCATTTTGGGATTTTGCTTTAATGGGTGGAAGAAGGAAGGGAATTGTGTAGAATTATGTCACACTGAACCAAAGTAAGTGGATTTCCATTTCAAAAATAAAATAATAAAAAAATAATCTGGAATCTCAACTTTCACAAGTCATTATTCCAGCTAGTCTCTATTGGTAGAAATTAAGCAAGCTGTTTATTAGGAAACTTACATTTGTTTTAGTAGCTAACTGTCTCAGATGAATACTCATCATATAGTGATTGACAAAAGTAATAAATCTTATGAGGGTTGTCATCAGCTAATGCAACAAGGTAAAGGAAATTCATAAGGGAAATCAAGAAGCTATGAACTAAAGCAGACCAATCTTTACTGCTGTATTTGCATATTAATTGCAACAGAATGGTTACTTGAGTTGGAAAGTCATTGGATGACAGAATAAGAAGCATAGAGAGAGATGCTCTGTAGCATCTTTCCATAAAGAGACAATACTCCACTGTAGTTGATGGTTTGAAAAGGTACAGTTTATAGACTGTTATTAAAAGAAAATTACTATGAGAAAATCTTGTCAAGGAAGGTCCTAAAACCAATGTGAATTGATCATTAGAACAGTCTTCATGTTGAAGAACCAAAAAAAAAAAAAAAAAGACAAGTGACCAGTGATCTGAGAAGGAATATGTTGATTATAGCTCTCCATAATGTTATCTGGAAACACTGAACCATTAAAAAAGGTCTTTTTTTTTTTTTTTTTTTTTACAAAAATCTGCATTCTCACCACCTATATCTTGCTTTATTTTTTTCTTGTCTCTTGTACATTAAAACTCTGCAAAAAGCATAGCTATATAGAATCCAGACTAAAATAAACATGTATACTTAGTATCCTGTTAGGTTCATAGCCATGCATCCTGATGCTTTGAAATATGACTTTCAAACTATGTAAAATACAGTGCTTTCCATGTATAATACCATAGATTATGACAATATAAACTGCCTAGATATTGGGCACAACAGGTAGGGACATTCATACAGGCTGTCAGAGTAAAACAAAACCAACACCGGAACTTCTATTGCATGGTCCAAATAGACATGAAATCTGTTTTGTTTTTGAATGCCTTTTAACCTAAATATTTCATTTTTCTCTTGTAATGGTGCTTGTGTGAGACCTTTCACTTATCATAGCGTCACAGAGTTAGGCCTGTATATTATATTTAAGGATTAGAAGTGCCATAGAGAACACTCTGTAACTGTTGTATTATATGCCTCTCATGCTCAGCTCTAGTCTGGACAAAATTAATTTCTATTAATAAAATTCATCCAGTTTTTATTAATAAGGTCTATTGAGGGAGGATATCTAAGCTATTGGACTGTGACTCAGATAATTTCCTATTTTCTTCTGTGACCTTGGACAAGCTGTTCAATTCCTCTGGCTGGCATTTTCTGAGAGTCCTGGGATTTCAGAAGGACAGCAAAGCTGATTAATTGTTTTGGTTCATTGGCTAAAATAAAAAATCATGCAATAGTAACATGAGGTTTGACCAAAAACAAACCACTGATGAAACATGAAAACAACAACAACAACAAAACACTATAACCTAGAGAAGAAATAGGTTCATTCCAACAATTGAATTTTATCTCTGAAGTTCTTTTCTGACTTTATCCTTTTTTATTACATCTGGGAGATTTCTGAAAACAAATATTTGACTTGTATATAAAGCAGAATATAATAATAATGTTTTGATTCTTCATGCTTTCTAGAACAAGCAACTTTACTCATATAATCTAATTAGGTTCATCTTCATATTTTACTGCATCCTGAATTTAAGTACTATTAAAAAAAAAAAAAAAGTCAGTTTCAATTAGATGCATCTATATAAAAATATTTTATTCTGATATACATTTATGCTAGTTGAGTTTTGTAAGTTTTTAATATGTGACTCTCATGTATGTATATCTACAACATTTACACAATAAATGTTATATTTTCTGGGCCTTCAAAGATATCGAGACATCAAAAAAACTCGGTAGCTTATTGTGACCTAGGCAGGAAGAACAGGACTGAGAAATACACACCTTGAACTTCAAAGGTGCCCAATTGCACTGAATGAAGCTTGTGGCTCCCTGAATATCAATTCCTCGTCGCGCCCCCCCAGCAACAGATTTAGTGCAACTGCTACATCCATATTCAAGGATTCAGGATATATCCAGGGCAAGGTTTTCACATGGCAAATTCCATTTAAGTGTCAGCCATATATATTTTCATTTAAATTGGTAAATGCAAGAATAACCATCTCACTTTAAGGATTATGCAGAAGAATGAACAAAATGAAGTAAAAGAAAGATGAAGTAAAATGGAGATTCCCTATTACACTGCCATTTGTACTGAATATCTCGTTCTGAATAAGTCCTTTTACAAACAGAGCTTGAGAGTGGGAATGGTGGTAACATAGTTTCTAAAGCCACAGTCCTTAATACCAGATCCATATGTGACTGAGCCTTCCAGGAGTAAAAATGTGATCTGTATCAGACATTGGCATGCCTGCTTTTCCCAAATGATTGGAAAATTTTTATGCTGTAGAGAGAGAGGAAATGATCCAGTATAAAGTTTAATGTCAGACGTGAAAATTTATCTGGCATAAAATTTCCTTTACTAGTTCACAATGATCAAGAAATATTGCTAGTGAATAAACAATCTTTATCATGTGTCTATGGCATTTTGGATTCTTGCAGGGAGTCTAGTCAGATTTAGTACGTTGTCACACCACTGCATAAGGTTAAGCAAAGAAACTTGGTTGCAATTTGTATCAAGCATACACTGGTGTCCTTTAGGTTGGAGAAATTTATCAGTGTCTTTTGCTAAGTGAATCTTCTCTATATAGGAACGTCATTATTTTAAGGGTCAGTAGTGCCACTGAACAACAGTAGATGGAGAGTGCTAGTGAAAAATGCACATTTATAATAAGAGACAAGGCACTTGCTGAACTAGATATATTTAAATATATTTTACTTGTTTTCCACTAATTTTACATAAATAATTGTGTGCTGTCACAAACCAAGACACAGAAATGTGGGAAGAGCTGTGTGATTCTCGAGGTGCAGTCAGAATGATCTGAACTTTGTGTCAGCTCAACTCAGTTGAATATCTGTTAGAAGATATGTTCTGTTAGAAGATATGTTCTTCAAAAGCAGACTCACAGTATGTTCTTCACAGAAAGAAAGGTGTGTATGAATATCTGTTCAGGCATGTTTAGGACCTAAGGAGCATGGAGCTGGGACAGGGGAGGGTCAGGCGGGGTGTTAGGGAAAGGTTCTGCACCGAGAGGTGGTCGGGCACTGGGACAGGCTTCCCAGGGCAGTGGTCACAGACCTGATTCTGCTGGATTTCAAGGAGCATTTGGACAACGCTTTCAGACACAGGGTCTGATTTTTGGGGTGGTCCTGCATGCATCCAGGAGTTGGACTTGATGATCCTCGTGGGCCCCTTCCAACTCGGGATATTCTCTGATTTTATGCTGTTTTTCCTCCTCCTTTTTGTGTGAATATTCTTTGAGAAGTAAGGAAAGAAAAGTGAGGAACATACCATTGACAGAAGAATATGTTATACTTTTTTAGCATGCTTCCTGCTGGGAAAATTATTACTGATTAGATTTCTTGATTGAGACAAAGAGAAACTCTTTCAGACATCTATTTTCTAGCCTTTTAACTGGTTCCAGGTACTGTGATTTACATACTTGAACTTTCAAAACACTGCATGTTTTATAATCATGAATGTATGTAGTCTTTATCAGTTCACAAGTTTCCTCTCTGTGATCTATGTTGTGTAGTTTTAGTGTTTTTTTTTTTTTTTTTTTTCTTTTTTTTATGTTTTTGTTGTTGTTGTTCGTTTTTTTTTGTTTTGTTTTGTTTTGATTGGACAAACGTAGATCATTTGCTAGCACAGAACTTGGTGAAAAGTTATGCGGTGCTTTGACTGGGTATGCTGACCAACACATTGGACCTAATAGAGAGGGTCTTATATCATATGTGTATCTAGTTACTTGTAAGTACCTCAGAGCAGAATGAGAGCATGGCAAGGACTGTCTTTCAGGGGAGGTTTCTGGGGCATGGCATTACACAAAAAGCATTCCATGTGATGCAACCTGTAGGGCAATTGTTGCTCTCCTGTGAAACCAAAGCTTCATCTGAAGTCTTAAGTGTCATAAATATTAGTCAAAGTGAGGATATTTTATTGATCTTGGTGTATTTACAGAGTTGGAAAAAATCAGACCGAACACTTCCATTTATTGAATAGTTTGCTTAAAATTTTTAAATATTAAGCACTTTTCTATCAAATGCATCTATGATTGAAGATATTTTCAGTACTGGATTTTGTAGTTTAAAATGATTGATACATTTTTAAAATGCACACACAAAATTGAGAAAGACAAATAAATTTTCTTACTATATTAAAAAGATGTAATGCCAATATTACTTGACCTTTTCAGTCATGAACAACAGGCTTATTTAACTTAAGGTGCTAAACTTAGAATTCACAGGCAAATGGATCTGAACTTTCCAGATATATTAAGAAAAAGAATTCCAAAATATATTAAGAATATGTTTTCTTGACCTACTGAATTTTCTATGAAGAGAAGATCATGCTCTTGGCCTCATCTTGTATCATTTGGAATACTTCTAACTGTGGTTGATACTGTGAAGGTCATTAATTAAATGCCACTATTCCTCTGCCCCATTGCAGCAATTATTACTTCTCACATAAAATGAGGATTTTTTTTTCCCTCTTTGTTTTCTTTTAAGAGCAAAAAGTAACATGATGGCCTGAGGGTGGCGAGGGTGTGCATGAATACAAATAGGACTGCATATAACACAGCAATTTTTCCAAACTCTATGAAATCCAGCTTGTTCAAGGGAGAAGTGCAAAAACTAATAAACACTGAAAAACATTAACACAGATCCTTGACAAAATTAAACTGAATCTGGCCTCAAAGCACAGGACTAGACATTCAGTATGCAAGCAATAAGAAAAGCCTTTCTAACATGGTAAATTAAACATTTTTTCAGTGGTTTCCTAACTTTTTGCTAACAGAAAAACAACATTTATGTCTGAAACAGCTGGAAAGAGATATTTAAAGAACATATGCAGTTAAAAAATCACTTGGTGTTTGCAACAAGGGTGAGATAGAGGACAGGTCTGTGGTTTGGAGAGTAGTATAAAATTCTCCAGGGAAAATGTAGATTGTACTTTGTTTTAACCTTTCAACAATTATAGATACAGTTTACAGTTATGTCATGTCAAAGGTCCAATATAACACCTCAACATGTCTTACTGTTGTCAGAGAGACTATAAATTGGATTGTTCCAATTATCTTGGCTCCAGGAAGAATAGCATTGTAGTAAAGGTCTCCAGAGGTTTGTTGAAGGCTTGTAGTGGCTTAGTGAATGCCAGTGTCATCTGTGAAGATGAAGCTAAACTGGAACATTTTAACACCTATAGAAATTGAACTTCAGCTTTCCCAGTAGGTGATGTTGCAGATCCTAGCCATGCCAGTGTCTCCCAGGTAGTTAGTGTAGTGCTGATGTAAATTGGTTGGGAAGTAGTTTTCCTTGCTTCTTAACATCACACATTAAATATTATGTCAGTACTTAGCCAGGCAGCATGCAGCACTAGCATATGCATAAGAAACATTATCTGCAATAGCTTAAAGCCACCCCTGAAAACAGGTGCTGAGATTCAAAGACAGCCAAAGCTTTAGTATGAGTCACAATTGTCCTCCTGTACAGCGTTTCTGCAACTAAGCAAAGTTCCCTTTGTGCAGAAAACTGCCGCATACTGGCAGCTGACAACTGGAAAGCAGTAAAAGGCTGGGACTTGCATGTTTCTGCCTACAAAACTCCTATAAAGAGGTATGGAAGAAACTGGACCCAACATGAACTGTGTGCAGTAAAGGACTCACAGGGGAATTAAAAGTTGTTACATAAGAATCAAAATCCAACTAAAATCTGGAGTGAAAAAAAATGTCTCCAGATTTCTCTGCTGGCTGATAAATCCTTGACACAAATTTGTTCTTTGAAACTTTACAAAAGTTAAGGTTTTCTTTTATTATTATTATTATTATTTTATTTTTTTAATTAGAGCTTTTAGCTTTCTTCTGAAATAAATAAACTTACCTGTTATTTGTCAGGGTTTGTTCAGAGTTTGTAGTCTGTGGATATATACACTTTCAACTCAACTAGACTTAAAAAAAAAATCTTGATTTTTTTTTACTAAAACTGAGAGGTACACTGGAACCTATTTGGGACATTTTTATTTTCTAGTACTCCACCACTAAGAACTCTGTCTTCTGTATCTGTTCCTGTACTTGGTCTGTATTCTCTTGGAAAATTTGTTCAAGAGTACAGAGGTATTTTAAAAGTTGTCATTTAAGAATTTCCATAAAACATAGTTGCATAGTAATTACAATGCTAGAAAAGGCCAGAAAGAATGTATATATTTTGCCATCATCAAAAACAGACTGAACCTAAAAATAAACTAGTTATAAGTAGATGACTTGTGCTGTATTTCTCCTGAATTACTGTTATGTTACCTAGAGGAAGAAGAAGTTTTAAATAGATCCTTGGACGCTAATTACAGAGAGTACAGTAGAAATCTTGCCTTGAAAATGATCTCAGCAATTATCCTTTATGACATTATAAATCTGATTTTCTTTTAAATTTACATCTGTGCATGTTCCTATGTGAAACTCTGGAGTTTATTTAAAATTAGCAGCAGCTTTATTCAATTACACTTAACATTTTCAGTAATAAGCATATAATGTAAATCCTTTAAAGTCCTTTAATATGTCACAGCTTCTTGTTTAGATGTGTGTGGTGATAAATTAGTAGAAAATAATGAAACATGCAGCAGAAGGAAAAAGATAAATTGGAAACTGTCAAGGTAGTAGATGGACAGCCTTGACCAATATTGGTGTGTATTACAGGGCATGGGACAACAAACAGTCTTTATGACTTTGCTGTCTTTTTCCTAAACTGTCATAATTTTATTAAGCCTTATTTAATTTTTTTTTTTGACCAGCAGTTATTGGGTTTGTGTGTGAATGCAGCAGGAAGTACCTATAAGCTAATTTGCACTAAATGTGCATTTGCACATTTAAAATGACGCAATGTCATTAAAAAAAAAAAAATAATAATCCTATTATAACTTATTGCAGTTGCAATAAAAGATGCCTTTTTCTGGGGTGAAAGTCAAACACAGAGATAGGCAAATGTTCTGTGCAATGAATTTGCAATTTGTA
The DNA here is from genome assembly GCF_011077185.1 of Oxyura jamaicensis. Classification (NCBI taxonomy): domain Eukaryota; kingdom Metazoa; phylum Chordata; class Aves; order Anseriformes; family Anatidae; genus Oxyura; species Oxyura jamaicensis. The sequence continues at coordinate 14,161,008 of NC_048900.1, read as the reverse complement.
TTTCAACTGGCTTATTTCGGTGGGATAATAAGGTGGCCTATTTTTACACTACTTGACTGAAATTCTTATATGAAATAATTAAAAAAAAATCAAGTCCCTTTTACAGTTCTGAATCTCAGCAGGGTACATTTTGGCTATAATCCATGTTGTGTAGCAATGGATTAGTGGTATATGCAGCAGTATCATATGCTGCCTGAGGGACAGGAGTTTGTAACATTCACCAAGTGTCAGGAAATACAGACCTTCCAGGAGTGATGGGCCTATAATGCTTTTAGGATGACTTTATAAAACATGTGCAGTGAGTCCCTCAAGAAAGTTCTTTCTGTGCTTTCTGTTATGGGGTATCAGAACTTGTTGTGTCAAAGGCACATCCAAGATTTTGGGATATGCAATGTGTTGGCTGGAACTGCTTGACCCATTTGTACTTTTTAGTCGTATAAGAATTGCAGACTCTTTGAAAGGTGTGTAGGAAATCCTGGAAGGTGTGTAGGAAATCCTGAAGTTCCACATAGAAAAATTTTTCTGCTGTGCTTAAATGACTGTAGCTGTTAGTCACCTTCTAGGAGAGAATGGTTTAAAGAGGAGTTACATATTACTCTGAAGGCACTTATAACTAATACTGCCTTTCTTCCACTCTGTTAGCCTAAAATTTCATAGAATACTGCAGTATGAAGAACAGAAGTGTGCTCCAAACAGACCATTTAAAGTTACTCTTCTAAAATAATAGAATAAAATTACATCCGATGTGCAGGACTGTAGTCTGTTTTTTTTCTATTATTTTTTTTTTATATATATATATGTTTTGTTTGTTTGTTTTTTCATTTCTGATCTACATGAAAAACTTTATTATCTGACAGTCTATGTAAATGAAAAAATATGTATATTGAGAACTTCCCAATTTCAAGACATTAACTATGTGGTAGTCAATCTATAATATTTGCTTAAGTATTATGAAATTACTTTACATTATTTTATAGAAAGCTCTGTTCTTTAGTAAAATGACGCATGCAGCTTCCATGTTTGCTATGCCTTCATCTTGCAAGAGAATTATGTTTATGTCAGTGACAGAGTAGCTAAAATTCCTTGAAATTTGAAAACTTTGCTTTTATAAGAAGTTAAATTATTTTTTGTAATACTTGGGTGACTGTGGTAGTGAGGTCCCTGAACATACAGAACAAATTCTGCACTATGGAAAAAATGAAATATATGTAGTTAAAAACTCAGTTGAACGTCTATTGGTAAATGGAAGGCCACTCTGAAAATTGGAAAACAAAGATAAATCAATTAGATTTCCACAGATACATTGCAGTTTCTATTGCTGTGTGATTTTAGTTGTCAGCGCAAAGTATAAATCTTTCAGGGAGACCCAAATTCTACTTCCAATGCTGACTGGAAAATCCATGGAAATCCATGATTTGTGTAATTAGCCAGCTTCTTGCTGGCCTACAATTTATTCATTTATTTATTTGTTTTCTAAGAGTAGGAGAACTACGGTGGTGGTGGAGAGATTCAGGGGCTTTCATTATATTAAATGAAAATGATCAATATGTTCTGGAAATTTAAAATAATAATGCTTGAAGTAAGTGACAGCTACTGAAATTTGTGGGAAGTTCTGAATAATAGTATATTCTAACATTTCAATACATTATGACAATCCCTCTTTAAAAATCAAACTACATCTCTAAATATTATTCTGATAGCTCTTATCTGGAATTAAGCTGAATTATGAGCAGCTATTGTCTAGAATGTAGATATGCATCTATAGGATTTTTTAAATATTATCATATATTAAACGTGGGTCAGACTTTGGAAAAACTTCAGTCATACATTGAGAGGGCTGAACTTTTAACTGCCTTTGAAGATCTGGCAGAAATACTGTCCCATTTTTCCTATAGGTCAATGCATATCTGAATTGTATATTTATGTCTATCCAAGCTTGCATTGTCCTAAAATTCACTGGCTGAAACTTTAAAACTTACCTTAAGGATATGGATGCCCAGCTCTCATTAATTTTAATTCAATTAATTAATTTGGTTACTCATTTCCCATTAATTTACATTAATTTTAATGGGAATTGGGCATCCAACTCCCATATGCAGGTTTAAAAATATCAGCCAGAAGATAATGAATATCCATGGGAAAGAAATTCCAGAGCAAGTTGGAACTTCTCATCTGTAAAAGTTCTTCTGTTAAAGTGCCATTTTGTTGCTTTGCTTTGTCAGGGATCACAAGTGATGATCTCTCAGAAAAGCCAAGAGTGACAGTTCTTCAGAAGTCAGTCAGCAACTTGTGTTGTCTTAAGAAAGAAAACAATATAAGCCTAATTTGGACTGCTCAGCACTAAATTGTAGCAGCTCGTTGCATCTCAAGGTCAGATAGCTATGCTCTATGGGAGTGCTGGTTTGCACCGCTGTGGTAATAGAATATTATGCTAGTGTCAATGAAAGATATCACAAGTCTATAATGTTGTTGCAGCATCCAGATGACATGGGAAGAACCTAATATTTTAGGCCAGCCCTTGTGCTCTCAGAGTGAGTCTGGCAATACACAGGTCTGGGCATTTTCCTTCCATTTTATTGTATTTTTATTTCATCGAGGTATCAAATACTGGAAATGCAGTTTGTGCACTGTATCCAATATATTTTGTAAACCAAACATATTAAGAAATTATCATCAAATGTAAATTTGGTGACCAAGTCAACCAGAGCTATTATAAATCTTAATACTATAATCTCCTTTCTCATTTTTTTATGTTTGTGGAAAGCATCTTTCTTTTTCTTTTTAATTATCAGATTGTGGACACTTTTGTTTACAGTAGAATTATACTGGAGAAATTAAATTTCTCAGCTAACAATTGAAAAAAGTAGTTAAAATTGCAAAATGAGCAAGCCAACACTCCCTTAATTAATTTTATCTTTTTTTTTTTTCTTTTTTTCTTTTTTTCTTTTTTTTTTGTTTAGGTAGTTTAGCTGCACGGGGGAAAATGCCACTTAATCATGCTACATTTAATTGGAACAAATAATTATAGTGAAATATTAATCATTATGCACTGAAGCCCCATTTAAAATGTAATCAGTCTGAATTGAAGAGAGCTTGCCTACTACTGCATTCATTTGAACTGCAACCCTACTAAGGTGTATTTCTTATGAATATATGTAGGACACATGTATCTGTTGTAATACCATAGATAGCTTGCACATAGAATGTCATATAGCTAAGCTAATGTATATGGAATTTATCACTGTGGAAGTTTGCAAATATCCTGGAAGAAATGTAAGAATGGAATTTTCAGGGCACTTGGTATGAACTGTCAGCATCCATTCTCAAAGTTAAGTCCCTTGGGGATTTTTACTGTTGACTTCAATGGAAACAGCTTATAGCCAATAACTCTAAAGGATTTTTATTTTTTTTTAAATCATGACTGCATTGATCAATTTCTATATAAATGTCCTCTGCTTTTGCATTTAAATGAAGATAGATTTGTTGTTCTGGATGGATTAGACATCTATTAATTATCCATGCACATAGTATTTAATTATCTTAAGTAAATATGGCAATTTTCTTGAATTAGAGATGGATTATTCCATTCAGAATCCAGAACTAGACTTTATGATGTTTGCCAGTTTATGATTGAATTGTTAGCTATGGTGTGGCTATTAGGATATTCTGAAATGCTGTAAATCCTAAAAGTTTAGGAGCCTCTTGTGGCATAGAAGTGCTATTCCAGGATGCCTGGTTGAAGTCTGAGGTTGTGAGATCTTTACTAACCTCTTCCAAGCTCCTGACTACTTCAGCTTGTGGGTTGTGATTCTGAAGCATTCTTTCTATGAGTTCATATTTAATAAAATTACAAATGTTTAAATGTAATAGGCTCAAGGCAAATAAAGACTACAGACAGCAGACTTTTATCTGAGCATATCACCTTATCTCCTTTTATTTTGGTATGCAAGGAAATACAGATGGCAATTGCCTATATGTATTCATAAGCATTCCAACACCTTCCAGATGATAGCAGCTTCATAGCACTCTTGCACAGTTTAACACCTGTACTAGGGTCAAATTCATAGGTGATATTGGTGTTTGTGGATCCACTTTGAAATACGTCTTTAACTGTGACCATACCTACTGAAACATGAGCCTAAACTGATAGAAACTGCTAACTTTGAAGCAATAAAGTATGTAATGAGTTTCTCTGGTTTGTCACCAGGTAGGAATAAATAATAGTACTGTTCAGTTTGTTTGTAGAGTGGCTAGGAACATGGGGTCCTATTTGGATGGCAAGTACTGGTCATTTTTTACATATTTGACTCTGTATGATAATGGAAGAAGGGGAGGAGAGAAGATGGGGAAGGGAGAGGCAAGACCTACTCTGAGAATTTACCACTGCCCTCATGCAGTTCTCCTTGTCTGGCAAGCAGTCAGAGGATCAGACAATTTCCTGTCCTATAGTAGCACAGCGTAACTAAATAAACACTGTGCAATGTTTCCCCATTAAGGAAAACACTTTACAGTTATTAGGGTTTCCATGTGGCTCAATATAAATGGTTAGCTGAGCATGTATTATTTTTAATCAGAGCATGAGGGCTTTGCTCACTTACCTGCTCAAGCTGCTTTTTTTCTCAATGCCCCAGCCACCTTTCACTGTTTCCCTCTTCTATGAAGAACTCTGGCTAAATGTTTCCACAGGGAAATTGGCAGTTTGTAGTCAAGGTCTGAGCAGACAAAAAAAAAAAAAAAAAAAAAGAAAAAAAAGAAAAAAAAGAAAAAGGGTGTGTGTAGAGGGGAAAGGGAGAAAGCAAAATAAGCTATTTCCTGAGAAAGCTTTGGAGTTAAGGCTTTTGTCAGGTGCCTTTGACAAGAGTCAGGACTTGCTGAAAAGATAAAAGGGGAGTGAAGAAAAAAAGCAAGACTGAGGCAGTTTAAGATAGTATCCAGTGCATCTTAGTGCTAGATAGCATTCAAAGGACATGTTTAATTTAAGCTTGTCCTAGCAACACTTCCATGGAGTGTATTAACCTTTTTACCCTCCCTTCCCCCATGCTGAGCAGTGACAGTCTTTTCTTGTCTTTTAAAAATATCTTACCAGCTCAACTTCATCCTTTTTAATATTCTCTTTGAAAGACATGTATCCCAGGAGTCATCTGGTTGGAATCATGCTAATCTACCTGCTCCATCTCCCAGTAAAGAAGGTAAACATATACTTCAAATGGGGTTAATATGAAGAAAGTAGGAAGGGAGGAGAATAGTAAGGAGTTGGCTTGGCTGACAGGAGAATGGAAGAAAATTGCATTGTTAGCAGGCCAAAATGAATTTGTAAAAACCCATCGGTATATAGGTCAAATATTCTGCCAGTGTATGTGTCATGGGTGTGCTGAGTTTGGTAAATCTGTGACTATTTATTTATTTCAGCAGGAATGTTAGTAATTCTATCATTACATGATACTGGTATTGTGCTAGTAGTGTCAGAACCTGATACATGTTGTCACCTACTTCATGTGTGATGCATCACGCATGACATTACAATGCATATTAACACATAGGTAATGTTAGGTAATAGTCAACTTGTACTCTATCAGTAAACGTCCAGGCCATTGCATAACAAGAACACTACACTTTTTTTTTTTCACAGTTTTCAGTACCTTCAAAACCAAGGAGTTCTGGAGCTAGAAATAGTATATTTGATAGTATTTGACATTGTTAACAGTATTATTTGATAGAACTATGCATATTATTTTCCATGAACTTGTGTATACTTTAAAAGCACACTACATCCTAGATCAAGTATTGACATTAATACCTATTGTAAAGTCTCTTCTGACTGGGACAGGTGTTCGAATGCATTTAGATCATACTTGGATCACTGAATCTCCTTTGGCTTGGATGTTCAACAGTGTTAGTTGGGTAGCAGAGTAGATCTGCTCATGGAGATGACTTACAGGTCCAACAGCAAATACATTTCTATGTTACAACTGTTACAAGTGAAAACTGCATGCGTTTACAGTATTGCAATAAATCTATACTATACATATTGATCTTCATAGCTGTCCCTTTTCAATGTTTAAAATTGAAAAGAACTTGAAAAAATCAATGTATAAATAACTGAATCACTGTGTTTGAGATTTCAACATGCCACCTATGTTATAATTAATTCATCCAGTTGGCCTCAGAGCTCACAGCCTGGAATAGCCTATTTACTACGTGTTAAGAACTAATGCAATAGTTTCAAATAGGGGCCTTGATAAAAATGTTTTTGTTTGTTCATTATTATTTTTATTTTTATTTTTGGAAGCTACTACAGTTCCTTCTGATTCTGTGTAATAGATAAGATCAGGCACTTCACTTCTGAAAATGTGGTCCATGAGAATTTTTTAATGGGCTCCACCACGGCGGTGTCCTTTTTAAATGATGAATAGGGCTGTGAGACCTCGGCTAGATTGCAGAAAAGCCACAGATGAAAAATACTGACAGCCATTGCACAAAAAAGAGCAAGCTGTATAATTTACTGTGGGTCACCCATTTTGAATGCTGCAATGCTATATCCAAAGCTGTCACCTTCATAGATTGAGTGACCTCTTGAGATAGTAAAAGTTTTGAAATAAAGAAACATATCTTACAACTTATTAATCTTTAGACAAGCCATCAGAAGGATTTTTGACTGCTCTATGTGGGTACCAAAAACTCTGATACAAAACATTTCTACGAAAGTTTGTGGGGAAAGTAAAACAACATATTGAGAAAAGACTTTGCTTTGCATCTTCTTTCTGGGATAGAATGACTTTGATCTTTAAATACTTACAAATAAATCCAAATAGAGTTTGGGGCTTTCTGAAGTTTGCATAAGCGATTTGCATTTCAAAAGACCCTGCAGTAAACACCAGTTAAGGTCCCAAAAGTCTTTTAAGAGGATGATTAACTTGAGAATTCTTTGTTAATAATTACTCAGTGAGGCTGACACCTGGGTAAAATTTGGTGTGGGGGGGGGGGGGGGGGGGGGGAGACATGAAATCCATGGAAGTCATTTTTTTTGTTTGGTTGGTTTTTAATCACAACTAAATATATGGTGGAACATTAGCATGTACATTTAAGTTCATAGGAGTATAATGAAAAAAATCACAAAAAGGGTGTTCAATAGCACTGCCAAAATGTAGTTTAATTTTCTGTGAGTTCTTTGGAGCCACATGAATTGATAGATAATATGATCTTGTATTCCATCAATATACTATAGATCAAAGTTCTTCTTAAACATTGTGAAACAAGACTGAAATCTGTTTCTGAGATCACCATCTAAAAGTAAGAAAATAAACACCTAAGCGTTAGATATGGCTTGAGTACATGAAACAGCAACTCTACAGAAGAGAATGGGTGTATATGTATATGTAAATATATATATAAAGACAAAATAATCTTCACCACTGTCCAGTACTACAGGCCTCATTCTACTGCTGTTTGTACTTGGTCTTTTCCATGTGGCCAGGGCTTCTGTAGCCTGTGAGTTACAGAATCATGCACCTTGGGTGGGATTGTTGAACATCATCTAGACCACTTTCTCCATTCAAAGCAGGTCCAGTTAGAGCAGGTTGCTCAAGGCCTTGTCTGGTCAAGTTATGGATATCTGCAAGGAAGATTTCACAGGCTCTCAGGACAACCCATGGCACTGTTTGACCACCCAATAAGTGGAGGAAAAATATCCTTTTTTACAATAAGAATTTTGTGTTGCAACTTGTCTGTGCTACCTCTTGTCCTAGCACTGTGGTCATTCGAAGAGAGGCATAGAATCATATACACTGGAAAATACCTTCAAGGTCATCAGATCCAACCATCAACCTGACCTATAGAGTCCCATCATTAAACCATGTCCCTCAGTGCCGTGTCCACATGTCTTTTAAATATCTCTGGGGATAGGGAATCCACCGCTTCCCTCTGCAAGATGGGCCTATGCTTGACCAACCCTGCTGTGAAGAAATTCTTCCTAATCTAACTCAAGCCTCCCACAGCAAAACTTGAGACCCTTTCTTCATGTTCTGTCACTTGTCACTTGTGGAAAAAAAAAAAAAAGCCTCCTTGCTGCAACCTCCTTTCGGGTAGGTGTAGAGAGCAATGAGGTCTCACTTCAGCCCCCTCTTCTCTAGACTAACAGCCCCAGTTCCCTAAATCTCTCCTCATAATCCTTGTTCTCTAGTTCCTTCAGCACCTTCATTGTTCTTCTCTACATACGCTCAAGCAACTCAGTAACCTTCTTGTAGTGCGAGGCTCTACCTTCTCTGCATCTTTCCATTACGTAGTAGAAACCAGCTCCAAGATCTCCTGCTGAAGCCCTCTTCTCTCAAGTCTGAACTTGTTCTCTCAACCTGCTATGGTATTGTCTGGGGCAGAGTTAATTTGCTTCGTAGAGGCTCATTCAATGCTTCATTTTGGATTTTGGATGAAAATAGTCATGATAACACACCAATGGTTTTAGTTGTTGCAGAGCAGAGCTTGCACAGAGCCAAGGACATTTTTTCTCCAGGCAAGGAGCCTGGGGGTGCATGAGAAACTGAGAGGGGACACAATTGCAACAGTGGACTTCAAGGGAGCAAGAGGACAGAATATGCCATAGGAGGTCATGTTCAGCAATGAAAGCTGGTGTAAAGAAGAAGGAAGGCAGGTAATATCTGGAGTGATGGCATTTTTCTTGTCAAGAAATATTTAGGCTTGATGAGGGCTGCGTTCCTGGAAGTGGCCACACACCTACGTGCCAATGGGAAGTAGTAAATGATTTCCTGGTTTTGCTTTGTTTGTGTGCATGGCTTTTGCTTAACCTAGTAAACTGTCTCAGCCCATAATTTTTTGTGCTTTTGCCTTTCTTATTCTCTCTCCTGTCTCACCTGGGGAGAGTGAGCGAGCAGCAGTGTGGTGCTGAGTTGTCTCACAGGGCTAAACCATGACACAACCTCTCCTCACCTGACCCCTAGTCATCTGGGTGACACAGCAAACCTCTGAGTGCACCAAGACCTACAGCTTCTTTCCCAAAGGTAACTGGAAACTTCACATGCTACTTGGGTGCTGTGTTAAAGCTCATGCCCTCAGCCTCAGCTCTTGTCTGAATGATGCTGCAGGTATGATTGTTAGAGAAGTGGATCAGGATTGCAGCATAGGCAGGCTGGGTCTTGTGTCTATTATCAAATGACCTGAGGCATCTGCACAAGATATTAACCTCTTTATGTTAGCTGATGTGAAACATCATGACATGTATTAAATGACTTTTACAGTATTTATTTTAATTCAGCTGAGGTTCTGATCCATCTCTCATTTTCCACTGGGGCAACTACAGCTCCAGGCCAAATTGTCTCACAGGTATCTAGGTATCTCACTGACTGTGGAAAAGGAAAATGCTTTCCTTTTTTTTTTTTTTTTTTTTTTTTTTTTTTTTTTTTTTCCCATATAGCCACACCTCTCTATTACTGTAAAAGAGTATTGGAGGCAGACGGCCATCTCACATAGCTTAGCATGTGTACCACAGTTTTGTAATGCCTTAAAGAGAAAAAGAAGTCTGCAGATGTGAGGTTGGACAGGCCACTTGGGGGATTTCAAGAGATCATGTTATTTATTCATCTTTCCTACACCAGGATCAACTCTTTCTAAAGCTTCTCACAGAAGCTGATTAAGAATGTTCTTAAAGACCTTGGGTGACATACTATAACCTGCCTAGATAACATGGTCTAGTGCTTAACTACCTTGCACAGAATCACAGAAAGTTAGGGATTGGAAAGGACCTTGAAAGATCATCTAGTCCAATCCCCCTGCTGGAGCAGGAGTGCCTAGATCAAGTCACACACGAATGCACCCAGGCGGGTTCTGAATGTCTCCAGAAAGGCTGGATAGGGAAACCTGTGAAAGATTTTCCCAGTGTTTAGCCTTGTACTTTTTGGTACTATTTGAAAGTCCATTCTTTTCTGCCTATCCAAAGTGGACAGAAAGGGCAGGTTCTTACCCTCTTTCCTGCAGAAGATATTTCCCAAACATCGGTATTAGTACCTATACATATATATAGACATATGTATGCATATTACATATACATCCACATTAGAGTACCAAAGAGCTGAATGCAACTTAAGTGTGCGTATGAGCACTAAAACTACCCTGCTTTATCCAAACCTGTCTTTTACAGGAAAGTCATTACTGAACGTATATTGCACGGTGAAGAAGGTGTACAATACTTGTTTTATTTATCAGAAGATTTTATAATCATGGGTGTCTAATATTTGACCTACTGACCCTTAATAGTTCCCATATGTACCAACCTACAATATAACTGCTCTTACCAAATACCACCTGTGATAAATATGCTATCAAAGACATTAATGCAGTGTCTGCACTGTTATCCATTCAAGTATCATCTGTAAAGTGGATTACAGTGCTTTTTCCTGTATTTCACTTGACTAGCAATTACTCAGGAAAGAAATGGCATCCAAAGTCCAGCAAATTGCCTTCTTTTGCTGCTGGAGGGAAAAAACAAAATGAACAAACAAACAAAATACAAAACAGCAAAAGCTGATACTTCATCAACTTTTCAAAGTAAATGTCTTCAACAAAATGTCCTGAGAAAGATTGTTTTGGTGATATTGGTGTTTGTGACAATGATATTGGAGACTGGATGCATGATTTCAAACAGCAGGAGTTGTAGACTCTTTTCTCCCCACCCCCCAAATGGGAAAGTTTCCTCACAAAAATCTTAATTTAATAATAAGCCCATTTTTCCTAGAGATAATGTGTACTGCTGAGATCTTTCACCAAGAGCTGTCCCATCCCTGACTCCTCTTAAATGTAACACTGGTTCTGCTTTTGTCTCAGTGCTCTGCTTTCTCATGTATGATGTGAGGTAAATTACTGGATCTGCTATTTAACAAAATACAGAATTTCCATGGGTTCCACAAACAGCAGCTTCCTTAAGCCAGAGTGAACTACATGTTCTTATCCTTTTCATGGCTGACTCTTAATTTAGAAGGAAGTGGAAGAAATAGCTTTGCATTGTGTAACTTCTAATAGATGATTATTAATATGCATAAAAGCCTTATGCAGGTGCATCAGATACTGCTATAAATTCCATCTATCTCTCTTATTGGTATTCCCTTTCTTCTTCCCCATTCTACTTCTTCTGCATTCTCTTTCTCCTTACCATAGTCATCTCTTTCCCCTCTACTGCATTTTTTTCCCCCTTATAAACTAACCTGACTCAATCCTTGTTTTTGTGCTTACAGCAAAATATTTATCTGAAATAGCAGAACATATTGTACACAGGGAACTACTATGTCTGGGAAACCATCCAAAAAGCTAAGTAGAACTCTTATGTTGGAATTAAAAATAAAAATGTTCAGCCTTCCAATTATATTTAAAAGATATAGTCCAATCTGACTGTACTCACCATTCAGCTCCAACACTGTAATGCACAGTTTTTAGCCTAAAAAGAAAAAATATATATTCCTAACTTCCCTTGCCTGTACTGAACTGTCTGAACTGTCTCTTTCCCTGTAACACATTTCCAAAAATATACCCCCACAAAACTTAAGGCATATTGTGTGCTTAGTGCTGAAGAAAATGTCCCATTTCCAGTGTTTTTAAGCTTTCATGTGGTTTCTTTAAAAAGATATTTGTTGTGTCAAGCTTGAAAGCTTGCTCATTGCTGCTATATAAGCAACTAGGTGTTAAATACGAAGATATAAATCTTCTGATGTATTTTCTGCCTTCTTGGTCATTATTTTAAAACTGATGAAGTTATTGATGTCTCTGTAAGTTTTTCTTCATTAGTTCTGACATTTTTTGTTTTATTCTCTGTTATACTTAAGACTTTTTCAAATTCCAGGGTTCCATTTTGAATGCTTGGTTGCCATTGAAATAAAGGGATTTAGATTTATGATTCCCTGAGTGTCAGGAAAAAAAATACTATTGTATGATTGGCCTTGTACTCACTAGGGACAGTAGATAGTCTTCTATATCTAATATAATGGACTTTCTGTCTTCTGTGTACCGAGTTGGTTTACATTTCAGGTTATAATAGTCATCATCACTAGATTAATTAAAATAACTATCAGTAACGTAACAAAAATAATACAGTTGAGTTAAATTCCAAGTTCAAACATATTCCTTTTGCAGGGCCTTCTTTAGCAAAACTGGAAAGAAAGGTTCCTCTAATAAAAGATTTGATGTGGGAAGTGATGCAGTTAATTGACCTCTCTTTACTGACTAAGAATTTAATCTCAAATAATCCTATCCTATATATTTTTCCAAATTTATTTAATTAATTTCTTAGGTTTTGTTTCCATTGGAATAATTTACCTTGTATTAAAAATAATTCTTAAAATGTAAAAATGAGAAAACAATGTAAACATATTTTTTTTTTTTCTTTCCAAGCATTTTGATGCCCACATGCATAGTTCCCGTGTAGAGAAAAGCTATGTTGTATTCAACACTATTTTGAGAATTTATACATTTCACAGGAGATCCTTGCCCAACCTACTGCTCATATCAGGTCAGCTCTAGAGTCAGAAAAGGTTGCCTGAGCCTTGATCCCATCAGGCCTTGAAAAAAGTCTCATGGTAATGACAGCACAACCTTTCTGGGTAGCCTGTTCTATCTCTTGATTACCCACAAAATAAAATATTTTTCTCCATATATCCTGGTGGAAACCATCCTGTTTCTGTTTATAACAAATGTCTGTTGCCCTCCCAATGTACAACAAAGTTAAGAGCCTGGCTCCATGTTCTTTAGGCACTTCTCTGCAGCAGTGGTGAGGCCACATCTGGAGTATTTTGTTCAGTTTTGGGTTTCACAGTACATGAGACATATGAGGAGAGTCCAGAAAAGGGACAGTAAGATGTTTAGGGGGCTGAAGCATTTCTCTTATGAGGAAAGACTGGGAGTGTTGGGACTGTTCAACCTGGAGAAGAGACAGCTCAGGGGGGGATGTACATCAAAAAACCTGAAGGGAGGGTGTAAAGAGGATGGAGCCAACCTCTTCTCAGGGGTCTCCAATGCCAGGACAAGAGGCAATGGGCACAAACTGGAACACAGAAGGTTCTGCCTGAGCATCAGGAAACACTTATTTACTGTGAGGGTGGTGAGCAGTGGCACAGGTTACCCAGAGAGGTTGTGGAGTCTCTCTTCTTGGAGACATCAGTTTGTAGCAACGCCCCTGGAAGCTACTAGAAGCAGTTAAAACCAACAATCACAATTTAAAAGCAATATAATCAGGAAAAACAAACAAACAAAAAAGAAAACACAAACAACTGCTCGAGTGGAAATAAAATCTTAAAAAAAAAAAAAAAAAAAAAAAGTTGCCAAAAGAAATCACCTAAGGAAAGAAATACCAGGATAGATACACTATACTTATCTATACAGGTTGCTTCATTGGCTCTTTATAGTCCATTAGGCAGACATACTCTCATTTTGCCTGTATACTTCCCAAAGGATGAGTAAGTTTTATGCCAGCATTTTTTTAATTCCCCTTTGAGCTAGTATGTGTATGTATCATATAGTTGTTTTGGTTTACTTACAATTTCAAGAGAATGGCAATAAGAATATGGGGTCTTCCCTTAGGGAAGGTTCATGCCAGTCTGGCTACCACTTCTTTCAAAAAGCACAACTCCCCCACTTTCCATGGAGTTTAGAGGTTGTTATGTATGCATAATCATTCTGCACAGTCTGGATTATTTCTTTGTGAATTATCTTAAATAACAAGTGTTTATGAATGGCAGTAGATAAGCAGTTCACATTGTCAGTTGACAATACATCAGTGCACGCTCTCAGGTCTACCAGTTTCTCTTCTGGAGATCAGCCGTTGCCTAAGCAATAGTTTCCAATTGAATTAATTACTGCTTAGTATAGCAATATGTTCTGCTCTGTTAAGCTAACCATCTGCTCTTCTTTTTAAGGTTGGTTGTCCTTCCATAGTGAAATATTTAACCTTATCTAAGCTATTTAACAATGCACATCAGAAGCAATTTGACCACCAGAGGGTCTGTTGAATTACCAGGGATACATTCAAAGTATTCCCCAGGAAATGTGCTAGTTCTGCGATGGTGCATATTTCAAGTGTACCTACATGACTCCATTTAAACTTCTTTCCAAAATAGGTCATGAAGTGAAATTATGGCTAAAAGGCTAACTTTTTAGAAGCCAAGAACAGTTCTATTTACTGTAGGTTGTGTTTGAAGCCCATGTTACATTGCCAGGCTTTCAAGGACTCTCACATGAACCAGAAGACAGACAAGTACACTAACAACCATTCATTCTTCCTAAATCCATCTGGTTATTGGTTAGATGGTTCTAGACCATTAGAATCTCTTATGCCATGAAGAGCAGTACTGTTTAAATTTCTCAGGTGAAAATTTTATACTGCTTTCAGTTGAATGTCCTGAGAACTCACTATCCATGCAGATTAAATCTGTATTTGTTAAAAGTATATTAGATATGATTTTGTAAGTGTATTTTGTCAAACTACTTTTTAGACTACTTTGCAATTTGAGTATTCCACAGATATAGATATCAGGCAGGTGATTGTTTCTATTGAATCTTAAAAATAATGTCCAATGATTTTGTGTGAAAGGCCAGTTAGTCACTGGGAAAAGAATGAAACTTGGCAAACACTCACTTTCTTATGACAGAGCAGTATACAAGGAAATTCTACAAAGCTAGATGACAGCTAACACTACTGGTAGCATCATGCGTATTCTTTAGTTAGGTATACAGTCAAGGTTCACTGTAGACTACAGTCTTAAATTAGTCATTTCCCTCTTTGGAAAACATTTATAAAATGCAAACATACATTTGAGACACTAAATTTTAGAATGCAGCAGCAGATGGAGCAGTCATTTTTTAGTGCCATCATTAATAAATCAAAGGGAGAGTGCTAGAGTGCTCACACACCAGATTTTTGCTGTATGTTGATAAGAAGTTCAGTAAAACTGATCATGAAAAGACATATAGTAGAGAACAATGAAAAGAGGGGTCTTTCTCTGGTTTCTCTTGTAGGATATGAAAATAAATTCTCATTATTCTTTCTTTCCCATTTATTCAATGAGCTACTTTCTAAATTGTATTAGCATATGGATTTCAAAGAATACCTGAAAGTAAGATGGAATAGACTGCACACTGAAAAAACACATAGTTGACAAGTTTTAGTTTTTAAAAGTGACAATTGTAAAAATAAAAATAAATGCTCAAATTAACAACAACAAACAAAACAAAACAAAACAAACAAAAAAAAACACATTCTTAGAATCATAGAAGCATAGAATCACAGAATCATTTAGGTTGGAAGAGACCTCCAAGATCATCTAGTCCAGCCTATGACCTAACACTAACAAGTCCTCCACTAAACCATATCACTAAGCTCTACATCTGAATGTCTTTTAAAGACCTCCAGGGATGGTGACTCAACCACTTCCCTGGGCAGCCCATTCCAATGCCTAACCTTTTCAGTAAAGAGGTTCTTCCTAATATCCAACCTAAACCTCCCCTGGTGCAACTTTAGCCTATTCCCCCTTGTTGTATCACTGGGCACATGGGAGAATAGACCAATACCCACCTCGCTACAGCCTTCTTTAAGGTACCTATAGAGAGCAATAAGGTTGCCCACTCCTCTTCTCCAGGCTAAACAATCCCAGCTTTTTCAGCTGCTCCTCGTAAGACTTGTTCTCCAGACCCCTCACCAGCTTCGTTGCCCTTCTCTGGACACACTTGAGCACCTCGATATCCTTCTTGTAGTGAGGGGTCCAACACTGAACACAGTACTCGAGGTGTGGCCTCACCAGAGCCCAGTACAGGGGGACGATCACTTCCCTAGTCCTGCTGGCCACACTTTTTCTGACACAAGCCAAGATGCTGTTGGCCTTCTTGGCCACCTGAGCACACTGCTGACTCGTATTCAGCCGACTATCAACCAATACTCCCACATCCTTCTCTTCCAAGCAGTTTTTCAGCCACAATCATTCAGGTTGGAAAATCACTGGAATCATTTAGGTTGGAAAAGACCTCTAAGATCATTTAGTCCAACCTTTAACCTAGTACTGACAAGTCCACCACTAAACCATGCGACTTATTTCTACAGCTATACATTTCTTGAAGACCTCCAAGGATAGTGACTCAAGCACTTCCTATATTCCAATGGTGCACAGCTCTTCCAGCAAAGAAATTTTTCCTAATATCCTCCCCTGGCACAAATTAAACCCATCACTTGTTGCCTGGGAGAAGAGACTGATTCCCATCTTACTATAGCCCCCTTTATAGAAATTGGAAAGCATGATAAGGTCTCCCCTAAGCCTCCTTTTCTCCAGGCTAAACAACCCCAGCTCCCTCAGCTGCTTTTCATGACTTGTTCTTAGACCCTTCACCCTGCTGCCTTCCTTTGGACATGCTCCAGCACCTCCACATCCTTCTTGTGGCAAGGGGCCCAAAACTGAACATAGTACTTGATGTACTGTGATACTCACTAGAGCTGAGTACAGAGGGACAACCACTTCCCTAGTCCTGATGGCCACACCATTTCTGATCCAAACCAGGATGTTGTTGGCTTGCTAATATTCAGCCAGTTATTGACCATTACCCCCAGGTCCCTTTCCAACAGGCAGCTTTCCAGCCACTCTTCCCCCAGCCTGTAGCATTGCATGGGGTTGTTGCACCCCAAGTGCAGGACCTGCATCTGGCCTTGTTGAACTTCATACAGTTGACAAAAGAGACTTGAAAGGGCAAGTTTTCACATTTGATGTTCACTATTCCTGTTACTCTAAAACCAGCAACACTAGATGAATCAAGATAGTCTGCTTAAACATCACAGAAAAACATCCTTAATTCTGAAGCATCACAAAACTTTCAGTATGTTAAACTGAAATACATTCTTCACATTTTACAGTCTGGAACATTTCCTCTAATACTTGAAAATGGCTGTAATAACACTAAATAATACTCTAAATGTTATTTATCATCCTATGTTAGAGTAGATATATTGCTAGTGCTCCCATACTAGAATATCTGAGCTTATGCAGCAAAAAGTAAGGGACAGCATAATATATTTAGCAGTAAGGTTTTCTTCGTTGTGGAAAAGGATAATCTGCAGTAATTGCCTGTGTATGTAAAGAAGGCTTCTCTGAGGTAGCTGGCTATGTAATGACTGTTATAAAAAATGTTCATCCACCTTTCTCTGAAACATCCGTTCAGCTACTGGTAGAATCAAGGTAATACATTAATTCAACTATAAGCTAATTTAATAGTGTTTTATTGTTGATTTTCATTTTAAAAAGTTTATAAATTTAGCATTTATATGTAGCTATGTATGTCATTTTAATGAAAAAAATGTTTTAAAGGAAGACTGCATTTTGTTCTAGATTGGTTTACGTAATCTTAAAAAACATGATCTGGACTACCTGGAACTCTAGAACTTCTCCTATTACAATGTTGCCAATGAGCTCAGATGTGCAAAAATACAGCTAAAATGTGCAGTATGTACACGTCACTAAAAAAGAATTCTACAGCTGAGCTGATCCTGGCTGCCCAGTGTATTTCAATGTAAAAGAAATCCTATGTGTTAAAAACTGAATTACCTCTAAGTAAATATTGCAATTGTTGAGATGCCATGAAAATAAGATAATTAGCATGAGAAAACATTTCACCATCATGTGCAACACTTATGTGATCCCTTTTTATTCATTAACAGTCTAAATATTTAGAATAGCTTCACATTTATCTTAGTCTCCAGGCTGGTGTATAACTACTTTGTCTAAGGGCTGCTCAAAAACATATATTAATATATATGTGCCTTGTGGTGAACATAAGGTACTCAATAAATAAAGTCAGAGTCTGAAATCTTACTGCTTAACAAATAACAATGATAGAGCACATATCAATGTAAAGAGGCTTCTAAAGCAATTCAAAGTCTAGGACTGGGTCCATCCTGCCTAGAGACTGCAAAGGCAATTATAGTAGAAATAAGTGGACATTCACTGCCTCACCTTAGCACTCTGAGTTCCAACTACAATTATACTACAATTGCACGATGCTACACAGAAATCATAGGATCATACAATAGTTTGGGTTGGAAGGGACAAACTAACTGAGCCCCAGGGAAGCAGCAGACTTCCCTGTGGGTTGGGTCTGGATGGCAAATCAGGGCCTCTGTCCCCTATGAAGACAGGCTTCAGCCTGTCTTCATAGGAGAGGTCCTCCAGCCCTTTGTCATCATCCTCTGGGTTTTCTCCATGTCCTCTTCATGTTGGGAGTACCAGAGTTCCAGCTGAGGTCCAGCAAGAGTGGAACAGAGGGACAGAATCACATCCCTCGACGTGCTGGCCACACTGCTTTTCACGCAGCACAGCATACGGTCGGCTTTCTGGGCTGCAGTCGCACATTGCTGGCTCATGCTGAACTTCTCAAAAAACAACACCCTCAAGCCCTTCTTCTGAGGGCTGAACTCAGTCTTCTTGTTGAGCAGAATGTATTCATGCCTGGGATCACTTTACCCAAGTGCAGGACATTGCATTTAGACACAGAAGACATAGAATCATAGAATATCCTCAGCTGGAAGGGACCCACAAGGATCATTGAGTCCAGCTCCTGGCACCACACAGGTCTACCCAAAAATTCAGATCGTATGACTAAGAGTATAGTCCAAACACTTCTTAAACTCCGACAAGCTTGATGCCATGACTACATCCCTGGGGAGCCTGTTCCAGCATGTGACCATGCTCTTGGTGAAGAACCTCTTCCTGATATCCAGTCTGAACCTCCCCTGTCGCAACTTGCGTCCATTCCCTTGGGTCCCATCACTGGTCACTAAAGAGGGTAGATCGGCGCCTCTCCCTCCACTCCTCCTCGTGACGAAGCGGTAGACCGCAATGAGGTCTCCCCTCAGCCTTCTCTTTTCCAGGTTCAACAAACCATGTGACCTCAGCCACTATTTGTATGTCTTCCCCTCTAGGCCCTTCACCATCTTCGTAGCCCTCCTCTGGACACTCTCCAATTGTTTCACATCCTTTTTGTGCTGTGGTGCCCAGAACTGCACACAGCACTCAAGGTGAGGCCGCACCAGCACAGAGTAGAGTGGGACAATCACTTCCCTTGACTGACTAGCAATGCTGTGCTTGATCCACCCCAGGATACGGTTGGCCTTCCTGGCTGCCAGGCCACACTGCTGGCTCATTTTCAACTTGCTATCAACCAAAACCCCCAGATCCCTCTCTGTGGGGCTGTTCTCCAGAGTCTTGTCCCCCAGTCTGTACGTATAGCCTGGGTTGCCCCTTCCCAGGTGCAGGACCTGGCACTTGCTCTTGTTAAACTTCATGCAGTTGGTGATAGCCCAGCTCTCCAATCTATCCAGATCTTTCTGCACAAGGCCTTTCCACCCTCAACAGAGTCAACAACTCCTCCAAATTTAGTATTATCAGCAAATTTACTCTAAACACCTTCTAGTCCTACATCCAAATTGCTTATGAAAACATTGAAAAGAACTGGCCCTCAAATGGAGCCATGGAGGACCCCACTAGTGACTGGCCGCCAGCCTGATGTAAGCCCATTTACCATAACTCTTTGAGCCCTACCCATCAGCCAATTGTTCACCCATTGTATGATTTTTTTTTAATCTAGCTGTATGATGGACATTTTGTCCAATAGGATCCTATGGGAAACCGTGTCAAAAGCTTTACTGAAATCCAAAAGGATTACATCAGCTGGCTTCCCTTGGTCAACTAGATGGTGATCTTGTCATAAAAGGAAATCAAGTTAGTCAAATAGGACCTACCCCTTGTGAACCCATGTTGGCTGGGACCAATGACTGACTGCATTGTCCCCCAGGTGCACTTCAGTAACTCCCAGGATAATCTTCTCCATAATTTTATCAGGCACTGACATAAGACTGGCAGGCCTGTAGTTACCAGGGTCTTCTTTCTTGCCCTTCTTGAAAATTGGTACAACATTTACCAGCTTCCAGTCTACGGGGACCTCTCCAGATTCCCAAGACTGTTGAAAAATAATTGAAAGAGGTCCCGCAACGACATCAGCCGGCTTTCTGAGCACCCTGGGATGAATCCCATCCAGACCCATGGACTTGTATGGATTCAGGTGGAGAAGGACATCCTGCACACATTCAGGGTCAGTTGGGCGTTTATCATTCCCACCATCATGGTCCTCCAGCTCAGGGCACCCTGGGTCCCGAAGCCCATCATCGGCGTTGAAGACAGAGGCTCTGCTTTGTCCATGTCCTTGTTTGTGAGGTGACCACCCCCATCAAATAGCAGACCTGTATTTTCTCTGGTCCTCCTTTTTCTGTTCACATATTTAAAAAAGCCCTTTTTATTGTCTCCTACAGACCTGGCCAGCTTCAACTCTAATTGGGCTTTGGCCACATAAATTTCCTCCCTACAAAGATGAACAGCATCCCTGTAGTCCTTCCATTTTACCTGACTCTGCTTCCAGCAGCCATACACTTTCTTTTTGTCCTTAAGCTACAGCAGAAGATCTCTGGTCAGCCAAGCCGGCATTCTACTCTGCCTGCTTGACTTCCGTTATTTTGGAATTGTCTGATCCTGTGCTTTTAGGAGACAGTGCCTAAAGACTGACCAGCACTGATGGACGCCAATGCTTTCAAAAGCAGTTTCCCAAGGGGCCTTGATAACTAGTTCCCTGAGCAGCCTGAAGTCTGCTCTCCCCATATCCAGGGTTGAAGTTTCATTGGCAGTTTTCCTCCTGTCACCAAAAATTTTGAACTCAACTGCTTCATGGTCACTATGACCAAGACGGTAGCCAATTGCCACATTCCCCACAAGACCCTCTCTGTTCTCAAGCAACAGATCTAGGAGGGCACCTTTCCTAGCTGGCTCCCTTAGCCCCTGCACCAAGGAGTTATCATGACTTAAGATGATAACTATATGCTTTAAGAATCTCCTGGACCTGCTTGCGTTGGCTGTGTGATATTCCTGGTTAACATCTGGGAAGTTGAAGTCCCCCATAAGACAAGAGCAGTTGATCTTGAGGTATCTCGTAGTTCCTCAAAGGAATAATTCATTGATGACATCATACTGGCCAGGTGGTCTGTAATAGACTCCCACAATGACATCCCCTTTATTTATTTGTCCCTTAATCCTTACCCAGAGGCTCTCAACTTTGCCATCACCAACTGCAAGCTCCACACAGTCCAGCCCATCCTTTACAAACTGCACCATCCCCCTACCTCGCCTGTTCTGCCTGTCCCTCCTGAAGAGCCTGTAACTGTCTATTGCAATACACCAGTCACAGGACTCATCCCACCAAGTTTCGCTATATGCCAATGATATCCTAGCTCCGGGACTGGGCCAAGACATCTAGCTCCTCTAGCTTATTCCTCACGCTGCATGCATTAGCGTAGAAGCACTTCAAATGCATCTCATTGTATGCAGCACCTCGTGGAGCAGACCAAAGGACCTCACTAGCACACAGTCTCTCTGATTCAGGCATGCCATCATATAGCTTATCACCATTAAACCAGCCTGGTTTTATCCCTTTCCCCCTTCAACTCTAGTTTAAAGCCCTATCAATCAGCCCTACTAACTCCTGGGCAAAAATCTTTATCCCCCTCTGAGAGAGGTGGTCCATCCCATCTGGTGCCAGCAGGTGCGATATCACCTCGACCTTCCTGTGATCAAGAAACCCAAAGTTCTTCTGGTGGCAACAGTCTCAGAACCATGTGTTGCTGAGCTGAGTCTGCCTGTCGACATTGATCCGAGCTACCAGAAGGAGAGATGCTAACACAACCTTTGTCCCTGATCCTTTGACCAGGCGCCCCAAGCCCTAAAGTCCCTCTTTATCGCCCTTGGATTTCTCCTTGCTACCTCGTCATTACCAGCCTGAAAAACCAGTAACGGGTAGTAGTCAGAGGGCTGTATCAGGTGAGTGACTTTTCTAGCAACATCTCTTGCCTGAGCCCCAGGGAAGCAGCAGCCTTCCCTGTGGGTTGGGTCCGGATGGCAAGTCAGGGCCTCTGTCCCTTTAAGAAGGGAGTCCCAGGGCTTTGTGGGAGGGGAGCACTGGGGCTTTGTGATGTGGGGCCACAAGACCATTGTGACAGGGGGGTGTCCCCCCGGTGGCTGTGTGCCTTGTGGGGCCCGAGCCCCAGCAGTGCAGCGCCTCAGGAGGCAGCAGCTGCCCTGGGTGCCTGTTTCTTTGTCTCTGGGAGAAGACAGAGAGATGCCCAAGGAGCAGGAGGCAAAGGCCCGCTCCCAGCCTGATGAAGGGCTGCCGCTTGTGTAGGAGCTGGCACGGCACCGAGACCGCCAGTGGGTCATGGCAGCAGGGCACAAGGCCCGGCCCTGAGCGCCGGTGGCCCAGACCGAGGTCCTTCTGCCCTGGGGGTTTCCCCGGGGCCGAGCTGAGGCCTGGGGCAGCGGCGGTCCGCTTGTGCTGGGCAGCTCTGTGCCGCAAGGACCTGGTGCTGAGATGGGGCCAGGTGTACCGGCATGGCAGGGGACACTGGTGGCAGCGCAGCCGCTGCCATCCCACACCTCCTATGGCATGTCCTGTCCCCTTGCTCAGTTGGAGTTCGCTGTTGCAGCTGTGTCGCCTCCCAGTTTCACCTGCACCCCCAGGCTCCTCGCTGGCAGGGCAACCTCAGGAGCAAAAATGTCCTTGGCTCTGTGCAATCTCTGCTCTGCAACCACTAAAACCATTTGTGTGTTATCATGACTATTTTCATTAGATATCCAGAAAAAATAATTTTTGATTTATTTTAGTTTTCTGAAAATCCAAAACATTTGCCATATGTTTACCTCTACACTGTATTTAAGTCCGTCCCAGCCAAAATTGTCTTAACTTCTTGTTTTTCCTTTCCTTCTTGGTTAAAGTGTGCACACATATTTATGGAAGATACTCATCTTTGGTTTTTGTTTTGTTTTGCCATGATCTGATATTCAGAAGATTTTCAAGAGTATTAAATATAAATCATCATAAATAACTAATTTCCTTAAAACTTTTTGAGTTACTTGCCATTAATGGGTATTATTTAAAAAGCCTACTCCATAGGTCTCTAATTCAACAGAAAAGTGCAAATTCATTTTAATTGTATACTTGGTCATGTCCACTACGAGTAGAACTCATGGAATGTCTGAAAAGATAAAACTTTTTAACCTTGCTTGCTTCAACCTTGGTCTAAAATGTCCTTTTTTTTCCTTTTTCTTTTTTTTTTTTCTTTTCTTTTTCTTTTTTTTTTTTTTTTGTTATCACTGCAGCTGGGATTGAACACCAAGGTCAAACTGCAAAAATAAAATTAAAAATAAAGGTGTATAAAAGATGTATATATATATATGTTCAGCTCTAAGTGAAGATGAAAAATGATAATCCAGCAGAAGTATAGAAGTCAGAAGTCAGTGTTACTTTTGCAATTTCTATGAAAGGGTGAGGAAGTCAAACAGGTTACAATTGCTGAAAAAAAATAAAAATCACTATGAACTTACGCAGTTTTGGTACTGAATTTTGGATGGAGTAATCTTATTTGACCTCAGTTGCCTCAGAGACAAAACATTGCCTTAATTTATTTCAGCTGGGAAAGACTTATATTCAGTGTATATGTATAAATCTGTAGGTTATAATATATTCATCTAGGAAAATCTATAGGCAGGAAATGGCAATGATAAAAATTATAGGCAGGAGAAAATAATTTTAGTAGTTTCTCCTAAGCTTTCCTTTCATTTCCTGAAAAATTTCAGTCCTGATACAGCACTCTGTTAAACTACTTCAAAAACTCATAGAGAATGAAAGGTATTTATTCATTTATTTTGTTTTACACTGCTGCTGGATGACCCTCCTTTAAATTCCACAAGACTTTTTACTGATACCACTGTGTGTGTGTGTGTACATGCACATATGTGTGAATATAGTCTCCAAGTTGTATTTTGTTAATAAAAATATTTTGAACTGGCTGACTAGGATTATTTTGCTTTGTAAAAGCAGCAATTTGATATGGACAAAAGCTACATTTCCCCACACTGTTATCGACAATAAATAGCACCATTGCTACCAAGGCTTTCACGTCAGCTGTTTTAATACCAGTGTACATATCGAATGCAAACATTCTGTCAGAGGTTTTATTATATATATCCATGCATGGGAATATCTCAGCTAGATCTCTCAATACTTCCTTATTTCTGATACAGATTTATTTCTGTCTCCCCTGAACTGTCATTTGTTCCCTTTTATTATTGTGAAATATTTGCACCAGTATAGCCGAATCATAAAACATAGGGTCAGAGAACACTACCCTGTGTTCAGAACATGCAAATCCAGTTCCTCCCTTTCCCCATCCTTTTTGAATTTGTGGATTTACAATATTTTATTTTCCTTTCTCTGTGTTCTTGTGTAGTTTGGTGTTTCTCACATTTACAGCTTGGCAAGCTGAGAGATATGATCTTGATTCTAGCAACAGACTGCAGTGTCTTGGCACAGTTGCCCACACAGATGCAGGGATATTGAAAGTGTTCATTATCTGAGAAAACCTTAGCTCTTCAAAAGCAAACAAACCAACCTACTCTTTATTTTTTCTTCTTTTTTTTTTTCTCCCCTTCTTCCCATTGCATTATGCTTCCATAAGGCAATACCCTGCGTGCTTTACAAATATACAACATGTTCCCAGCCCTTAGTTCTTCCACTAAACATCCCATAGTGTATTATGCAATCCCAAAATGCTTTTCCCTGCATGCCCAAATGTATCTCTTGCCCCTTATTTCAGGGAGCCCTCTCAATTTGTGAATTAACTGGGGAGACGGGTTACTGGGGTCCCCTCCTCACCTTTTGCCTTGGTGCTCCTTAGCAAGTGTGGAGAACATTCTGTTGTCACAGAACTTAACAATTGTCAAAAATGATACATGGGTTTGGAGGTTGTTTTTTTTTGGTGTGTTGTCCTGAAAATATTACTGAAGGTATTTTTCATAACTGATATTCGTTATGTCAGAACAATGCTGGACTCCATTTGGAATAGAAGAATTGAAAAAAATCTCATTCACCAACCAGAATATAAGTAATACCAAGGCTGTCTAGGGAAAGGACTGTCAATACAAGACATGTTGTTTTCATAGTACTGTGCTATGTTGAGAAAAATACCCAGTCATGGACCAAAGAACAGACAGAGCATGAGCAGAGAGCTTAGGATGGCAAAACAAAGCTTCTGTAAGTGTTATTTTTACAGTATAATGCAGAGAGGAAACCAAGAGTGATCTTTTATGCTAATGCTCTTAATGGCTCTGAGGCATGATTAGAAACTTTGAATTCACTGTGATTGTTAAAGCAGAAGTTGAACTGAGCTGAAAGAATACTAACCAATTGAGTGAAATACAAACTTAGAAGTGAGAGCACACTCAAAATCTGATCTCGTGACAACTTTTGAGGAGCAGCTGAGGGAGCTGGGATTGTTCAGCCTGGAGAAGAGGCTCAGGGGCAACCTTATCCCACTCTACAGGTACCTTAAAGGAGCCCATAACGACGTGGGGGTTGATCTATTCTCCCATGTGCCCAGTGATAGGACGAGGGGGAATGGGTGAAGTTACACTAGGGGAGGTTTAGGTTGGATATTAGGAAGAACTTCTTTACCAAAAAGGTTGTTAGGCATTGGAAAGGGCTGCCCAGGGAAGTGGTTGAGTCACCATCCATGGAGGTCTTTAAAAGATGTTCAGATGTAGAGCTTAGTGATATGGTTTAGTGGAGGACTTGTTAGTGTTAGGTCAGAGGTTGGACTCGGTGATCTTGGAGGTCTCTTCCAACATAGGTGATTCTATGTTACTGTGATCCTGTGATAAGTTAAGTCACATTGATGTGTCAGAGACACTACAGAACAGTATATACTGTGAAAGCTTTATTTTCTTATTTTGTTCTACATCCAGGATGATAATAGGGGAAAAGAAAACAGTTAGAGACTGAAAATAACATTAGGCACATTAGAAGTTCTGCCACAAGATAGATTTTTTGGAGTAAGACTTTAGGTATTTAGCCGGATATTTTATTTCAAAGTATGAAATGAGATGAACATGAGATGAGCTCAACAAAAAAGAGTTATTTGAGAAAAAAAATAAGATCAATGTGACCATTGTGCATCCTGAATCCCAAATGATTTGAGTATGGGGATGATTCTCCTAGCCTTTGGCATGCATAGAAATAAGCGCTTCTTTTAAGGATATAAGTTGACAGATGTTATGATGAGGCACAACAACAAAGTTTCTGCAGAGGTGTCTAATGACACTTCTTTTCTAAGCACACTTACCTTTACTATTTGGGAAACCAAATATGTTCTAGGCACTCAACATGAGGATGAGTAGAAAGATACCCACAGGACAGGAAACCGTATCTAGGATTGCAATTAGCCATAGGAGAGTAGGAAAGATCATCAAAGCAGGAGGCATTTGATGGACAAAATTCCTGAATGACCTACAAAAAAGACCTGAAAAGCCTTCCATGCATGCACTGTGTAATGCAAGCAAATTAAAAATAAATAAATAATAATAAAAAAATCCCAGCACACCAGTCTGACAGAGGTTGGAGGTCAAACTATTCCCTCTCTTCTGAAGCTTGTTTGGTGATGACAACACCAAAGGCTGCTTACGTACCACTAGCTCTGTTTTTTATTTCTTTATTCTGTTATATACTCTCTTCCACAAACTTCTCAAACTAGGATGATATTTTAAAAATTATTTCCTTAACAAAAATAATAGGAAATTAAGATGCTGCACTGAGGGGGGGGGGGGGGGGGGGAAGAAGAGGCTAGTCATTTAATGTTGTCAAAACTCTACCAAACTCCCTGAAATAATGGAGAATTAGTATCCTTTAAGGGACTGACCAACTTTGTCTCGAACTCCTTTTGTCCAGCTTAACATTTGCTTTAAAGAAGATCCACAAAATGCTTTTGGGGTGTCTGCAATAAGGGTCATTTTTTTCCCTCTCCAAATTATGGACAGAGTAACAGTACTGGCTAGGATTATAAGCAATTTTCTTAGAGATAAAATCACTTTTGGAAATATGTTTGGGCATGTAAATTTTGACAATATTAATTTCTGAAAGGGTAGCTCTTCCAGAAATACATACATTGAATTTTAGTAGGATTTGAGTTCCTGTATCAGTTATTTAAATTAGTACAGTAGTTACTCGATTACTTTCAAGCTTTAACCAAAACCTTGTTTTATACCTCATTCAAAATTAAACAGTCCTAAACACATAATCCTCTTGTCTGGAGGAAAAGGGAAATCTACCCTATACAAAATGGAAAAGATATTAAATACAGGTAAAGGAATGTGCATTTTAACAGTGCTGATGATGACTCTGGTGAGTCTGGTCTTAGAACCACCAGCATGAATGAGAATGGAGCTAACCTGCTAGTGGAAACAATGCAAGGTATGCCATGCAATTGTTCTTGGAGGTGAACTTTATTTGTTGTCATCTGATTTTTTATATAGAAATTTAAAGGTGCACAAGTCCATTGGACCTGATGAGATCCAGAGGTCCTGACAGAACTGGTGGGTGTAGTTGCTAACCACTGTTCACATTTGAGAAGTCGTGGCAGTTCAATGAAGATTCCACTGACTGGAAGTGTGGAAACATAACCCCCATTTTTATAATGGAAAAAAAAAAGGATGACCTGGGGAATTACAAGCCATCCAGCCTCACCTCTGTACCTGGAAAGATCATAGAATCATAGAAAGATTCATGTTGGAAAAAACCTCGAGATCATCTAGTTCAACCTTTAACCTACTACTGATAAGTCCATCACTAACCATGCTACTAAGTTCTAAATCTACTTGGTTCTTGAAGACTTTCAAGGATGGTGACTCAACCAAACTGTATGGTGAGTCTTGGTGACCAAGCTGTGTGATACAGTCAACACGCGGGAGGGAAGGGATGCCATCCAGAGGAACCTGGACAGTCTTGAGAGATGGGCCTGTGCAAACCTCATCTAGTGCAACAAGGCCAAGTGCAAGGTCCTGCACCTGGGCCAGAGCAATCCCAAGAATAAATACATGCTGTGCGGAGAATGGGTAGAGAGCAGCCCTGAGGAGAAGAACCTTGGGGTGCTGGTGGACAAGAAGCTTGACATGAGCTGGCAATGTGCTTTTCAGCCCTCAAAAGCCAACTGTACGCTGGTCTACCTCAAAAGCAGTGTAGCCAGCAGCGGGTGGGCAGGGATTGTCCCCCTCTGCTCTGCTCTCATCAGATCCTACCTAGAGCACCTGTGTTAATCCCTGGGGCCCTCAGCAGAAGAAGGACATGGAAGTATTAGAATGACTACAGAGGAGGGCCACGGAGATGATCCAGAGGCTGCAGCACCTCTCCTACAAAGACAGGCTGAGGGAGTTGAGGTTGTTCAGCCTGGAGAAGAGAAGGCTCCATGGAGACCTTACTGCAGCCTTCCAGTACCTAAAGGAGGCCTACAAGAAAGTTTGAGACGGACTTATTATCAGGGAGCATAGTGATAAGACAAGGAGTAACAGCTTTAAACTAAAAGAAGATAGATTTAGATTAGATGTAAGGAAGCAGTTCTTTAGTCAGAGGGTGTTGATGCAATGGCACAGTCTGCTCAGAGAAGCTGTAGATGCCCCATCCCTGGAAGTGTACAAGGCTAGGCTGGATGGGGCTTTGGGCAACCTGATGTGGGAGATGTCCCTGCACGTGGCAGGGAAGTTGAAAGTAGATCATCCTTAAGTTTCCTGCCAAACCAAACTATTCTATGATTCTGTGATTTGTGTGGGAGGCAGTGCAGTTCAATCCCTGTCATGGTGTGCTGCTTTCCAGACCTGTTATTCTTAAAAATATGGTGCCTGTTCTTAGGGCTGGATGGGATTTCTAATTAGTGCAGTCTGGGTATCTGTACTTGCTATAGATTTGGTATCTCTAATTATTGCAGTGCCAGGATCTCTAAGTACTGTAGGATTTATGTGGTCATGCCATCATATCTCAAGAAATATTCTTCTTCACAGTGACTTTAAAATATGTGTTATTGCATCCAAAGAAGGTAAAACAGGATTCAGTATGGCTCTGGCTTTGTGACAAATCATCCTCTGCTAGCATCAAGCTAATAGAATAACATTTTTCTCTTCAAGAGGTTTGAGACAGAGGGTAATCTTAAGTTTAAAAATAAGGTTATATTTTTGTTACAAGATTTACAATATTATTATACTATTTAACCACAGTAGCTGAATAGAAGTAAAATTGTTATTAAAACAGTTTTGGCTTTGTGTTTTTATTACTTTTGTCCTTTTTCTTCTGACAGGAAACCCTAGAGATTTTTACTTCAAATGTTATTTGAAGTGATGTATCAAAGTGGGCATATATATTTGTATCCAAACAATTGTACACGGTGGATAGTCAGGTATAGTGGTTTAATCCGGCTGGCAGCTCAGCACCACACAGCCGTTTGCTCGCCCTCCCCCCCCCCCCCCACCCCCCCCCGGGATGGGGGAGAGAATCAGAAATAAATAAATAAATAAAATGAAAGCCTGTGGGTTGAGATAGAGACAGTTTATTAGGATAGAAAAGAAAGGAAAAGAATAATAATAGAAAAGAAAGGAAAATAATAATAATAATGATAACAGTACTACTACTAATAATATATACAAACAAGTGATGCACACTGCAGTTTTTCACCACCCGCTGACTGATGCCCAGCCTATCCCGGAGCCGCTGGTCCCCCCCCACCTGGCCAGCCCCCCCATATAATTGTTTGTCATGACGCCATAAGGTGTGGAATACCCCTTTGGCCAGTTGGGGTCAGCTGTCCTGGGTCTGTCCCCTCCCAGCTCTTGCTGCACCCCCAGCTTGCCCGCTGGCAGGACAGAGCAAGAAGCTGAAAAGTCCTTGGCTTTGTGTAAGCACTGCTCTGCAACAATTAAAACATCAGCGTGTTATCAACAATCTTCTCATCCTAATCGAAAACACAGCACCCTACCAGCTACTAGGAGGAAAACTCTGCCCTAGCCAAAACAAGGACATCAGGTAAAGCTCGGAGTAAAGGGCATTTTGCAAGAAAGTCAGCAGCCATTTAAAGACCAAGCTGAACGGTCGAATTGTGGGGTGTCACAGCTCAGTGAACACAGAGGTGTCTGAAGGTGAAGGAGGTACAGGGAAGCACTGATGAATGGCCATGGCATGTAAAACATCACTCCTCCAGTCTGTGTCCTCATGGGAGGAGAAATGGTGTGGGATGGCAGCTACAATGACCATAAGACGTTTTTTTTTTTTTATCAGAAGATCTGGCATTTGGTATTTTCTCTTATCCTCACAGAGATCTAAATAAAGGGTATAAATATGTTAGCTTATATAGTATATTTAAAAAAAAAAAAAAAAAAAAAGGAAAAGAAAGATGGTCTTTTGTCACTATCTCAATGGACATTTTCATTTTGTGTTCTTCAGAGTGACAGAATCATAGAATGACTTGGGTTGGAAGGGATCTCAAAGATCATATAGTTCCAACCCCCCTGCCATAGGCAGGGACACCACCCAATAGATCAGATTGCTCAGGGCCTCATCTAACCTGGTCTTGAACACCTCCAGGGATGGGGCATCCACAGCTTCTATGGGCAGCTGTGCCAGTGCCTCACCACCCTCTGAGTGAAGAATTTCCTCCTAACCTCTAATCTAAATCTGCCCTCTTTTAGTTTAAAGCCTTGTCCTATTGTCATCTGCCCAAGCAAAAAGTCGCTCTCCATCTTTTTTATAAGTCTCCTTTAAGTATTGAAAAGATGCAATGAGGTCTCTCCAGAGTCTTCTCCAGGCCAAACAGCCCTAGCTCTCTCAGCCTTTCTTCCTAAGAGAGGAGCCTCTGAGCATCCTTGTGGCCTCCTCTGGACACACTCTACCATCCTTCTTGTGCTGGGGGCCCCAGACCTGGATGCAGGACTCCAGGTGGGGCCTCACAAGGGCAGAGCAGAGGGGGACAGTCACCTCCCTCGACCTGCTGGTCACACCTCTGTTGATGCAGCCCAGGACGCAGTTGCCCTTCTGGACTGCAGGTGCGCACTGCTGGCTCACATCAAGCTTTGACGTGTAAACCCTATACAACACTGGGTAGAAAGGCAGAGCAATGCTTTACCTGTTATCTCTGTTTTATAATTCAGTGTCCTATATATTTTTCTTGACTTATACAGATAAAATTATTTGAAATAGCAATATTAATTACCACACAGATTTTAATGTTTCTTTGCAATAGAAGGCAAGAATATCATCATAATTAGTGTAATCTTACAAAAACAGAGGAAATGCAAATAAGAAAAGGAATGAGTTTTAGAGCACTGAAAGCTGTTACACGATCTCTCACTGAAGACATGCATTTTGAAATGGAAATCAACACCATAAAATTCTTCAATAAAAAACGTTCTGCTTTATGCCCTTTGGAAAACACACTTGCATATATCTTTTATAATATCTTTTCCTTCACTGTTTTTAGCATTTATTTCTGAATTCAGAAATATGAAATTATAAATTTTTATAAGGATTATACGGTGGAGAAAATCCTATTTTGTAAATGGCCTCACAAAATATTGTAAGTTTTGTAATTTTTTTCCTTCACATTTGATCTAAGCATGAAAAGAATACATTTCTCCACAGGGAAAAAACAAAATGATCAAGCCTTTTCATTTAGATAAAGTTAAAATTCTGATTTTAAATGTTAATGATATAAATGCTAACAATAGCAAAGAGGTTCAAAGCCAAAATAGCTTTCACAGGGAAAAAAAAAAAAAAAAAAAAAAAAAAAAGTCATATGAGGCACCATTCAACGTTGTCAAATCTTAATTTTTTAGTCCTTTATTACTTCTAAAATTAAGATATGATAATGAAATCAGGGGAAGGGGAGGGGGAGAGAGAGGGGGAGAGAGAGTAAACAGCTTCACAGCTAATACTTACAAAGCAGCTGATCTCTAATGGCCAGTATAGGCACTAAAACCTATAGGCAACCTGAACAAAGCAACTTGCTGAGGTCTGTATGTGAAAGCTTCCTTACCAGCCTTTTTTTTCCATCTGCCAAAATGCCTCCAGCTGCTTGATTTCACATTGCACCCAGAGCCATGCCTATATGATAAATTATTTTCCTGCCCTTTACAGATTCAAAAAGACTTCTCTCCCCTAGTCTCTGGTTTTCTACTCACCCTCCTACAGAAAATGTAACCTCCATCACTAAGGTGGAATACAAATGAGCAATTAGGCAAAGCCATATACTTTTAGCATTGGTGTTCTACCATCTGATTCTCTAATGGGGCTTTGACTTGATGATATATATGCCTTTACCCTGAATGGAGCAAAGTTTTAAACTGAGTTGTAACAACTGGGAACAATATGAGATCTTTCTCAGAAAGTAAATGACAGAAAGAACTACATGCCACTACCTGAAAGGCCATTAACGTCAGTCAGAAAAAGAAAGGTTATTTAATGCCAGAGGAATTGGTACTGTACTTAGGCCAGTCCAAAAGCTCATCCCACTGGTGACATAAGCTGTGCTATGAATTAATTTATAAATCATCTTTAAAGTTGGAAAATTTCACCAATTACTGTTTGCAGCTGGGAACCAGCAAACACTCTCAGCTGAGAGGTTGCATAGGAAGAGAAAAGTTGGATAAACTGTTGGGTTTAATTTTTGTTTTGCTGATATACCATATGAAAGCACATTTTAATGTATTTTGGCTTTCTGGTACTTCCTGAGTTATCATAGATGCTACTAAGAATAAATCTTGATGCATCTCCTTGCAGCCATCACACATCATGATCTCATATGCTTGCAGCAATCCTATCACTGTCAAGATGATCAGAAGCTAATGCTGCAAAATTTTCACCCTAATTCTCACTGTTAGGCATGCTCATGTACAGTGCAAAGATGGTGTAAAGTTAAAAAGTAAGATTACATTTGAAAACAAGGCTTTGTTACACAAGCAATACCTGACTGGAGACATCAGACAGTATTTCACACCTGAAGAGTGCTCCTGTGGTGGACTCAGCACTAATAATAAAACTTCATTAGTACTCATACAGAATATCAGTACTTTAAAAGTGAAATATGCTGTCTGATGCTAGTGTAATTGGATTTGTACTGGAGCCATCCACCAACCCAGCAGTGTCAGGGAGTCACAGTTCTTCACACCTCTGACCAGTTGAACCCATGCCAAAGAAATTCTGCCATGTAGCTGCAAAAAGCTCAGGTTTCTGAGATGCAGGCTCACAAAAAAAAAAAGAGAAATGTGATAGTTGCTGAAGAGCTATCATGACTAAAATGCATATTGGGTAGCCAGCACATAGAAGAAGAAAGGGGAGAAGATGAGTCAATATCAAAGGAAATGGTGTTAATATTTAAATCTCATCTAAAAACTACTGAAGGCAATAGGTGTTTGCCCCCATCATAGCCTGGGTACATCAATATAAATCATACTTGGCTGAAATTACTTGTGTTTGTATCATGGTTTAATGTGTGCTAGTGGAAACTATCAAATCTCTGATGCCGTCTTTTCCTTCCTTTATATGCCCACCTGGGAAATATGGAGGATGTAAAACTCTGTTAAGATAACTTTCCTTGGAAGAAATATTTTTATTATCCCTCTATTTCTTAATACCCAGCACAAATGTTGAGGAAAACTAGGTTCCACATAAAGAAACTAATTTGCCTCTTCATCGTTATATTCACAGGGATTGCATTTCAGCAGTCAGAGAGAAGGAAGGGAATATTAAAATCTTTAGATAACTGTTGACAATTATGTGAGTCTGGAAATATTGCCTATAAAGGGAGGAGGTCTCTCATGTTGCAATGTTTGTGACTGTCCGAATAGCAATAAGAAGGTCTAATGCCTGAGTCTAGATTCCCTTATCAGTAAGCACACGATCAAAATTCAGCACAAAACCACTGTAGCATATTAGATACTACTAGTCTCAATTAAGAACAATTAGCAGTGCCACTGTGCATATAAGTGAGACAGATTATTATGGCACTGGAGACAAAACAGATTCAGTACCGGAAATAGAATATGGCTTTAACATCCTTAAGGGTTGTTTATGGCAATTCAGAAATGTTTTACACTGTGTTTATGTGAAATTTATGATGTTCTGTTATGATGTTTCTGAAACTTGCCAAAAATAAAAGAGAAGTAGTAAGAGAAAAGGAGAACTATACCATTAAACATAGCCAATAATCTTTCTGCTTAATTAGGTTATTACAAAATCTACCTTCCCCAAAAATAGATGAGTGCTTGCAGCTATCAAAGCTAAAACACAGCTGTCTTTCTGCTGCTCATTAGTACACAATAGAGAGCCACAGAAAATTACTTTGATAGAGAATTAAAACCTGATGCTATTTAAAAGCATTTTCTTTTAGCAGTGGGAACTTTGAAATCACTAATTTTACTGTGGCAGATTTAGATAAGGGTTTGGATTCAGATCAGGATTAGAAAAAATTAAGATGCAAGTTGATAATTTCTTGCTATCTGTTCTTGGGGTTGCTTACAGGAATGGGACTGGTGATGCCAGTACCCGGGGTCAATTAAGATAATAGTTGAAAAAAAGTGTTTTCTGTGACTCAAATCTATTTTGAATTACTGCAAAGATATGAGTCAGGGTCAAGAAAAGTAAAGGATCAAGGACCAAGTTTACTTCAGTATGTTGATAATTTGAAGGCTGTGGACCTGAAACTGAACAGATAATTTAAGAGAAGGAAATGTCTCTCCCATATCTGTGTTCTGGGTAGACATCAGATTAGGGTTGGATTTGAGGTTAGTTATGTCAGGTAGTATAACAAAAAGTTTAAGAGGTAAAACTTAAGTAGTATGTTTAAAAGGCTAGAGTTTTTGGGTCAGTGTCATCTGACTCTGAGGATGGATAAAATTTTACACTGAAGGATGATAGCCCTGAATCAGATTTACTTAAGGCAATTCAAATTATCTTTATTCCCTGATGCATTTTGTTGCATTTGAAGGGTCAGTTAAAAAGTCAGAATGCAATTCATCCAAAGAAGAACATTTTGCTTATGGAGATGGGATATGTAAAGGGGGTTCATCATCAGTTCACAGCTGTGATGTTCACAGCTACACTTAATATTATGGATACAATGAGACAAAAGAATCATCACAAATCAAATATATTTGTTCAGGTTCTACAGGAAGGACAATTAGAGAAAAGTCAGCTGGTGTTGACAAAGAGTAAAACAACAGCAGGTAACCTTGTTTCTGGGTCAAGCATAAGTTAATTTTAGGTTTGGAATTGCAGCTGAAAATGCAGAAACAGCTTTACAGGAGTGCTATGCTGTGATTATGAGATAAGAGCTTGGAAGGTGTAACATTAGACAGAAGTTGACTCATTCTTTGTGGAAAGAAGGCTGCCCCAACTTAGCATCTCTTCACATTTCCAGGGCTCAAGAGTAGGTTTAAGATATCACCTAGACATAAAATTGCCTCAGTCTTCTGCTGGGGGTGAGGAATGCCCCAGTTTTGTGCCTCTTTGTGGCTTGGCAGATAGGGTTAAGGCAAGGCAAACAACAAGCACTCAGGACAGACTTGCTACCGACTGTCTGTACCAAATTAAGGAGAAGGCTGCTGTCTATCAGCTTTCAGGGGAAACTTCTTTATTATTGACAGTTTTCATCTCCTGAAGTCAATTTTGGCTCAGACTGGGCCACAGCAAACGGTCTTGTCAATGGAGGGGGAGAATTGCCACTGCTTTATGTTTGCCTCTGAGAATTTTGTTGTGATGTCATAAATGTCTTTATCATTAAGGGTTGAAAGTCAAAGGCTCACAAAGGGAACGTACCACCATTTATTCCTCCCTGGGCTTCCAGGGTTATGAAGAGAGCTGGTGTCAATCATTCTCAGGAAATGAAAGCTTATTTAGGGGATGGCTTCAGAATTATTTATCATTAATATTTTTCTAAAATATGATCTCTGTAATAAACAGCATTCTAAGGAACTTCAGCAACAATGAAGTGATAAAGATTAAATAATATTTATTTCCCCATTACCAAATGGATCGGAGCACTATAGTGCTTAAGGGGTGTTGGTGGGGAATGGAGTGGAGTGTAAAAAAGACCATTTTATGAGATATTAATCCTTATCACTTTTATTCCAAAATCCTGAATTCATTACTCAGACCAAACTCCCACAAACTACATAACTTATTCTATTTTTCGTTGTGTGTGTTCTAGAAGAACAAACCTTCTTTACAAAACTAAACAAAAATATCCCTAGAAACAGAATCTATTTCCCTTGCACCAGAAATTTTACACACAAAATCTTACACAGATGTTGGGTTTCATAGACATGTTACTGGGATAACTCCAATTAAAAATAATGATTCTTTACTTTGTAGATGTGTTTGCTTGAAAGCAGATCCAAAACCTTCATGACAGTAGTGCTCTTGTCACATGGCAGACCAGATCCTCCATCACATCTGTTACTATTTCCACATCTGTACCTTGTGGCCACAAACTGTTGCTCATGCAATTAATGGAGAGAAAGAGAAAGTCCCACAGAGGGTCATGGAGAATCTCTCACACATAGAGAGCCTTAGGCAGGAGGTTAGAGTACACAGCTGTATATCTGACAGCTGAGAGGATTAGTTGTCACAACTCTCAGTTGTCTGTATGGACAAAGATTGGTAATTATTGCAAGACCACAACACATTTCTGACAGCTCATTGTTCTTGGAGCAGTTACTTATCTGATGGCCTTTTCAGAGAGAGAGGTGTATTCTCCACTTGTAGCCTTTGCTGCTCCTGGTGCTTTCCACTGTTGCTCACTTTGTATAATATATTGTTCTCCTCAGCCAGAGCTCCTTGACAGTATCAATTCTGGATGTTTTCAAGCAGTGATATAAGCACAACATTAAGCCCTGTAAATCTGAAATGAATTGGCATAGATGTGACTGGACATTAATCAGAGGAAATCTTAGCAGCCAGGGGATGGTTTTATTTGGATGCACATGCACACAAACACACACATCTCTGTGTTTTGTCCAACGTCATTCAGTTTGGACATTTCAGTGGCTGCGATCTTGTTATTGAGAAAATGCAGGACATGGTGGCATTGTCTGTCATTCTGCATTTGATCATTTCTCATAAAGGCATGAAATCTTTACTGACTATTTCCATCCAGTCAAAAACAAACAAATAAACAAATAAACAAAAACATATACATTCTTCTTTACCATCCTTTGCTCTATGGTGACCCTAAAATAAATTCTGGAAAGCTCAAAAATACAAAAATTGCATGAATCAGAATAACCAAAAGCTTAGCTTCCATTACCAATGAAAAAATGCCTATGTGGTGCTTAGCCTGGAAACTGTTTAGGCCATTCTGGATCATAGATTGCTTATACTTGTTTGATTCTATTAGATGGAGAGCATTTATTCAGCCCAGAGCAGAGCAGGCTGAGGGGAGGCCTCATGGCGGCCTGCAGCTCCCTCACAAGGGGAGTGGAGGGGCAGGCGCTGAGCTCTGCTCTCTGGGGACGGCAACAGGACCCGAGGGGACGGCATGGAGCTGGGACAGGGGAGGGTCAGGCTGGGGGTTAGGGAAAGGCTCTGCACCCAGAGGTGGTTGGGCAGTGGGCAGGCAATCCGGTTCCAGTAGTCATGACACTAAGTTGCTGCAGTTCAAGACCATGCTGGACAATGCTCTCAGGCACAGTGTCTGGTTTTTGGTTGGTCCTGTGTGGAGCCACAAGTTGGACATGATGACCTTTGTGGCTCCCTTCTAACCTGGGATATTCTGTGATTCTATGTGATTCTATAAAATATATTTTAAGTGTCACCTTGGTTTCAGTATCAACATGATTTATCATGTCTTTAGTTCTCAGTAAAGGTCACAATAAATCACTAAGGTCAATTTAACATTTCAACATAATCACAGAATCACAGAATAGTCTAGGTTGGAAGAGACCTCCAAGATCACCAAGTCCAACCTCTGACCTAATGCTAACAAGTCCTCCACTAAACCATATCCCTAAGCTCTACATTTAAACATCTTTTAAAGACCTCCAGGGATGATGACTCAACCACTTCCCTGGGCAGCCTATTCCAGTGACTAACAACCCTTTCAGTAAAGAAGTTTTTCCTAATACTTAGGCCTTTGTTCTCTCATTCCATAGATGGTTCAAGCCTTCTGCATCATCAGCCTGTTCTTCAGCTGAAGAGGGTAAAGTACTTCCTGATTCAACATTTCATATCTGAAGTCCTCTCCTTATCAGACTCACCAATGTAACAGACTTGTTTTAGCATTTGTATTTGGCAGACTTGGAGCTTTTCCAAAAGCCCTGATATACAACCAACTTGTAGCAATGCCTGTCTCAATAGTATACTGTAGAAGCAGTGGCTGAGCCTCCCCTCTCTTCCCTCTATACAAGCAGATCATGATAATACTGTAAATTATCCCCCAATGATGACATGCCTGAACTTGATGTATGGGGTTGATGAAATGACATACCATTCATTCCATGCTCTTCTCATATACCTGGAAGGGAAAGTCAGGATCCTATCCTTGTTCATTTCTTATTTATACTGAAATCTGGATAATATATAATCACCAGGTTGACCTTGAGATGAAAGACAGGGCTCATTCCCTCTTTTCTGTCAAAGCACAGAAAACTAGTGACAATTTCACCTTATATTACAAAGGCTGTGAATAGGATAATTAACTTACAGAAACCACGATTAATCTTCCTGGGTGTCCTCTGAAGCTAGTGGTAAGATGCATGCCTAGAGTATTTAGGTCATGTCACTGTCTCAAGCACTCACATCACTGTCCAGACACTGACCAATTTTTTTTCAAGAGAAACAGCATGGTGACAGTTTGGAGATGGTCACCATGGTTTGAAGGGGAAAAGAGTCAAGGTAGGTAGTACTCAACAGAGCTGTTCTACCTGACAACCTTCTATCAATTTTATTTAGATGCATGTGGGGAGGTAGAATCTCCCAGAAGGCATTAGCTTGTGCCTTAAGCAAGAGAGGATGTCTAATTTTACAGGACAAAAAAATAACTTTTGTGAACACCTCCACTAGTATTTTATCTGAACATCAGACAGTGACTAAACTTTTCATAAAATCTTCTGTGATGATGTAGAATAGGTATCAAGTATTTAAAAAGTAAAACTTATTTTTCCTATTTCATGTGACGTGACAAGTGGCTATTTCTGTTGTACTGACATGTTGGATGAACATATTAAGTGCCCCTGCAAGACTTCTGCATCATTGTCTTCCATTTGTCTCCTAGCTACATGTTCATGAATTTGTCTTGCAGTTTGGTAGTAGCTTTTAGTGTCTGACATGAATGCTGTTATTGAAAGCCTTGTTATGTATTCCTTGAACTACTGCTACTGGGCACATACAAACACAACTGACAATATTCATTTTGCAGAGTGTCTGTCTCCCTCCTTACTGCCTACTCACCCAGTCTTTCATTCATTCATTACTGTATACTTTGTCTTATTATATCTTATTAACTGCATGAATCATTTTTTTATTATTATTTTTTAATTTTTATTATCGATACACATTTTGGAAACAAAATTTTCAGATCTATCTCAGTCTGTCATCAAACACAAAGTCTCTCTTTTTATTATATTGAGCTTCCTTGCTTTGACAAATTGCTACACATACAGAAAGTGTGCATTTGGGGAGATTCCAAACTTAGTGGACACTGGGATTCCAGCCCTGTCCAAGGCACACTCATATCCATGAGTTTCTCCCCTCCTGGCTCACTGGACACAGCCGCTGCTGACATCCAGTCCCTTTCATATCCCTCTCCCCATTTTCCTATGTTTTTTGTTCTTCAGCTTTGACCCTTGCCTTTTTTCCACTGTAATTTCCACCCAAATCAGCACCCTGCCCCTAATTATTTTTTGTCCGTTAGTCTCAGTTTTTCAATATCTTGCACCCAGACTTGGTATTTCAGATATGGTTACCAAGGTGACTGTGGCCTTAGCTAGTGCTACCAAAAGGTAACCTTGGCACTGTTGCCTTCCAAGATTACATCCTGTAATACCCCCAATTGTTCCTTTACAATTATCTGTGGAGCCACCGAACCCTCTTCAACTGTCTTTGCAATAAAGCCATCCCTTGTGGCACTGTCTGTACCTCTTGCACCACCTCACTTTGTTACTTGCTATGTCCAGCAATTTTTCATGTCATGTCCAGTCATTTTGCAGGATCTGCTCATTTAGCTAAACCTCAAGTCATCAGGGCAAACTCATCTGCCTACATAACTTAACACCTTAGAAGCTCTCGTAGTTGTTCAAATTATCAAGCTCAGCTTTATAACATAACTTTACGATATCTCTGATCTTTCCTTTTTTTTTTTTTTTTTTTTTTTTGGTTGGTTGGTTGGTTGGTTGTATGATTGGTTGGGCTTGCTTTTCTGTTTTATTTGTTTGTTTGTTTTAAATATCTACTTTTGTAAATTGCATTATTGTATAAATCTTGGAATTAGTGACTAGTGATTTATAGTTCCTCATGTGGTCTCACAGGAAGGTGCACAGATTTTTAGTGCCTCTGTGTTTTCTGCATGTCCCACTGTGGATGACCTCAGCTTTGATTTCTCTGCAGCACCCAAGCTTAGGATGCAACAGGTCATTACTTGCCTTTGCCTTTGAGATTTTTATTTTTTTATTTTTTTTCCCATAGTATGAGCCAGAAGATGTAATTTCTTACCTTTAGTGAATGATTCAGTTCATATCCAACACCAACTGGAAAGTTATCACTGATCAAACTCCAGGTAAAGGATAATCAGAATTTTTTCTTTTTGCAACTTCAGCAACATCTACAGAGCTGCTAGAGAGGTGCCTCTCCTCTTCCAAAATGATCAGAAGATGCATGTAAATTCACCATACTTTGAATGCTAATAGCTGCTCTTATTTCTTTACGGTATGTTAGAAATGCTTTGAAATCTAATATAAAGGCATATTCTGTAAAGGAAATTATGCAAAGGCCACTTCTGCTTTGCACACAATATTAAGACTGTGCCTAGGTAATTCTGTTCACATTCTACTAGATTACCTTGACATATCACTTTGTGGAGTATTTAAAAGATAGAATTTTGCGGAAGGGCCAAATATCTATATTAATCAATGCTTTATAATAGACTTAATTTTACAGTTATAGTACCTATCCTCTTTTTTCTTGATTCATGATATTAGGTTTGACAAAATGAAACTGTGTTAATTCATCTACATTATAACCTTTCCTATGATCAGACACAATAGCGATCTAACTGCTGTTGCATTGTTTCATAATATTCTTCTACTGAATTAAGTATGGATGTTTTTCATTTCACTTATTTTCTAAACAAAAAAGTAGATTTTTTTCCAGAAGTTATTCAGACAATACACTTAAATCCACTTCAGGGAGAAGTAGCTACTAATTATTAGATTTAGAATGCTTGGATGGCAGAACTAACTTCTAATTTTAGAAAAATGAATCATTATCTGGATTCAACAAACTCAGTTCCTACAGAGGTAAGCCTGATAAATTGCTTCAAAGTGCCTTTTCTTACTACTTGCCAGCTCACAGTTTGTAAAGAAATCATATATAACATTTCAGAAAAAATGCATATAAGTAATACATATATACATGCATATCTATAAGTAGTAAAATGTGTGTAAAAATGCATATAAAAACAAATATGAGTAAATGTATATATGGATGTGTGCTTGTCAGGAAATAAATTCTTGATATAACTTACCTATTGAACTAAACAGTATTGTAGCTGCTCTCACATCCATGTAATTTCTATATTCATAGAATCATAGAATCATATTAAAGTTGGAAAAAAACCTTCAGGATCATCTGGTCTAGCCACACCCCTACCACCAACGTCACCCAGTAAACCATGTCCCTAAGCATCATGTCCAACCTTTCCTTGAACACCGCCAGAGACAGTGACTCCACCACCTCCCTGGGCAACCCAACACAATGTCTGACCGCTCTTTTTGAGAAGAAATATCTCCTCATTTCTAATCTAAACCTCCCCTGGCAAAACTTGGGGCCATTCCTTCTAGTCCTATCACTAGTTACCTGTGAGAAGAGGCTGACCCCCATCTCCCCACACCTTCCTTTCAGGTAGTTAAAGAGAGCAATAAGATTTCCCCTGAGCCTCCTCTTCTCCAGACTAAACAATCTGAGTTCCCTCAGCTGCTCCTCACAGGACTTGTATTCCAGGCACTTCACCATCTTCATAGCCCTTCTCTGGACATGCTCCAGGGCCTCAATGTCATTCTTGTAATGAGGGGCCCAAAGCTGAACACAGTACTTGAGGTGCAGCCTCACCAGAGCAGAGTACAAGGGGACGATCACCTCCCTCATCCTACTGGCCGCACTATTCCTGATACAAGCCAGGATGTTATTGGTCTTCTTGGCCACCTGGGCAAACTACTGGCTCATGTTCAGGCAAGCATCAACCAGCACCCCTAGGTCCTATTCCTCTGCACAGCTTTCCAGCCACTCTGCCCCAGCCTGTAGCGCTGCATGGGGTTGCTGTGGCCAAAGTGCAGGACCCAGCACCTGAC
This sequence comes from Oxyura jamaicensis, assembly GCF_011077185.1. Lineage (NCBI taxonomy): Eukaryota > Metazoa > Chordata > Aves > Anseriformes > Anatidae > Oxyura > Oxyura jamaicensis. The sequence continues at coordinate 14,118,520 of NC_048900.1, read as the reverse complement.
CACGTGAATCTCATCCCATTGGCCTCTGTCCATTGACCCGTCCTGTCCAGGTCCCTTTGCAGGGCTTTCCTACCCTTCAGGAGATCAACACTTACCCCCAACTTGGTGTTTGCAAAATTACTTAGGGTGCACTCAATTCCCTCATCCAAATCATCCATAAAGATATTAAAGAGGGGGGGCTCTGGCTTTGTTGGGACCACTTGATTTTAATCAGAGAAGTAATGGTCCTTACACATTAAATAAAATTTATTAAAACACACATGAAAAGATCCACATGCATTACAAGAAGATATATACCCACATGCCTGTTACACCTCACAAATAAATTATTTTCTATATTAAACAAAAGTACATAAAATAGGTTGCAGAAGTAATGAGAATGATTCAATATTAAAAAAAAAAAAAAAAAAAAAAAAAAAAAACAAGGCTGTCTTTCTTTGCCTTTTTCAATATCCTACAGGCCTCAGGTAGTCTTATCATCCTTTCTTTTGTCTTCTCAAAAGCTTTACATCATATAAGCTCGCTCCAGTAAATTCAACAGTTATTGTTCCATCAGTAGCCTTCATCACATACCTTATTATCAGAACTGTGTGGCAAGTTGTTTCCCCACCGTGCTTTCTCTGCAGCCCTGGATAATCTCTACGTCAGTAACAACAATATTCTCTCCATTAGTATTGCTAGTATCTCCAATAGTACTGCTAGTATTAATTAGCATTATTTGTCCATTTAGAACCACACTTCCACAAAATCTATGTACATCTTTATATGTACTCCCTTTATAAATCTTACTGAACACAATGTTCATAAAAACAATTTAAAAATACAATGCTAATACTTAAGATGAATATTAATTAATTCAAATGGATAATAAATAATCATATGGTAATAACACCTAACGGTCAGCATTTTTTCCAAATACATACATTACATATTTTAATGCAAGTACTGTTCATGTGCTTGTAGCATATCTTGTTGCTCCAAAACTGACATATTATAGTTCAGACCTAGACAGCTGGTCCTATCTAGCAGGAATCTGAGTACCACTGTAGGTTAAAGAAGAATGCTTTTGGAAGTCTATTCTTTTTAGCAGGTTGCTGGGTTTTCTTGATGTGGAAGCTATGCAAGAAGAAAATAAATGGTTATATTGCACAAATTATTTTGATCATATTTTCCATCCACTGACTGGTCTGCATGTGATGATGCACCTTCAACCACCCAGTCGCTGTCTCAAACCTTCCATTTTCCTATTTGTGAAATATAGTAACAGAACACTTGCATATCTGTGTCAAAAATATCTACAAAAAAATATGAAAATATTAAAAACTTCTTTTAGGAAATATGCTAGTGTCAGACATTCTTGAGTTTGCTAAGTGACCACTAACGAGTTTCAAAATTCAGCTGAATTTTACCTTTTTTAAAAAAATAAAATAATTGGAGAGCAGTCTTTTATGAGATGAGTGTGTCCTTAACCATCCTATGGCTTTCTATGTTGCATCCCACTCAAATCATTAAGCTTTAAAGGGAAGTATATGCCCAAGTAATGTGCCATATTGGTCATCCTTGAAAAAGTATTTAAATATAAAAAATGGGAGTCTACCTGCCTGCACTTCAACTAATATCTGACTCTCATGACCATTTTTATTTTTTAAGAGAGCTGTTCCAAAGACAAATAAACCTTATTTGTATTTCATCTCACAGTTTGTCAACTATTAACTTTCACATTTCTTTTCACATTTCACATTTTTCCCTTCTCAGTCAGTATATAAAGGATCGTGTATAGGACAAAAACAAATAAACAAACAAAACAAAGTTCTGCACACAAATCATGAAATGATCTAGCAACCCTATATAGAAGATTATAGTGAATATCCAGGTATTTTAGCCTTAAAAAATATCAAAAGCCTGGGAACAAGATCAGAGTGTTTTTTTTTTTGTTTGTTTGTTTTGTTTTGTTTTGTTTTGTTTTGTTTTGTTTGTTTGTTTGTTTTTGTTTGGTTTGGTTTGGTTTGGTTTTTGTTTTAAAAGCATTTGACATAGGAATGAAAGCAGAGCCTCCAGTTAACTTGCAGGATGATTTCAATGTGAGTTACATAGAAAATTGATCTTAAGACCATTAAAGGAAATGAACTAAGAAAAGGGAAGAATTATGTTTTTTGTTATCAGTGACTACAACTATTGACTGAGAAAGAAATGAAGCCATTACAATTGCATGTAGTAACCTCACATATTAGAGATACTTGTGAAAGGCAGTTACTGAGGTAAAGTAATGCTGGATATGCTGGGATACACATATTCAGGTGTTGAGACTTTCAGTATATTTATCAGACCCTCTAAGAAAGGAGACAAAAATAACATCCAGAGCAATTATACTCCATGTGCCAAGAAAGATGTAATTAACTATTTTAAAACAGTGACACTCTCTTTCTATCAGGGAAAAGTAAAGCTTCTCCAAAACACTTCTGTTTTAAATGCACCTATGGAAAGAACAAGTTGGATTTTAACCCAGTCTGGGGTCATGAAAAAGTAAGCACCCTTCCATCAAGCAATATTCAGAGAGACAAATGTTAGGGTATGTAACAGTCCCTGACAGATGAAGCAATGAAATGAGATACTAATAAAGGAACTGTATATCATCATAACGAGGATTATAACAGAAATATGTTGTTTCCTTCTGTGGTGAAAATCACCAGGTGCATTTAAAAGCCAGTGCCAATGCAATGATTTTACCTGTGTTCCAAGAGATAAATAAACTTTCCTTCAATTAAGGCAGTAAAGTTGATGCAGGTCTATGTTCCTATCTGGGCTAAGTAAGAAAAATTAGATAGATGGCTGTGGTGATGTTACTGTTGTAATTTATTTTGGTTTACTGTTTCTACCCTCAAATTGGTCTTTCAACCTGATGCTGCTTAAAAGATATAAAAAACCTTTGGTTTGAAAGATCTTTCAATACCTGTCCAAAGAAATATTAACCTCACATTGGATTCAATGAAATATTAAGGATAATGAACTTGTTTCTGTTGTTCTTTCTTTGCAGCATGGGAGATTTTTGTCCATCTAGAGGAAATATCTAAAGAGCTTAGAAGGTCCTGAAGTGCTGATACATTGCCTTTCCAGAGGTTTGTAAGAAATTTATCTCATCAAGAACAGACAATGCAAACAGGACTTACAAGGAAGTAGACCTAGCCAGCCCAATTTCAATTCAGCATGGCAGAGAGCACAACAAAATTTGAGAGGAATATTAAATAATGAGCCATAATGTATGTAAGTAAGTATGTAATGTATGTAAGTATGTAAGTATGAATGTAAGATCAAATTAAGATGGAACTTTTTCAGTAGCCTTGAAGGCAAATAAATGGGAGTAAAAAGAAATACATATGATATCAAAACTATTCTGAAAGGTAGCTTAGTTTGGATCAAACTTTTAGATAAACAACATAGGAAGTAGGGAAGAGTGGTTTGTTTGTTTGTTTGTTTGTTTTTGTTTTTGTTTTCTCCAAACTGGAAAATTGGAACAGAATTTGTGTGCTACAGTTTTTTCTTATAATGTCAGGATTTACAACACACATGCATTTGAAATACCATCCAGTGATACTGCAATACAGTAGAAATTGTCTTATCAGACAACTTTTCACTGTAAGTACTAGCACATAAAATATGACAGTCTAGTTTCCTGCACATTGGGAAAGTATTGAAATCTATTCAAAAAGATGTGAACAATACAGGATAAAGCATTACAACTTGCAGCTCCTTGAATAGTTTGTCACAGAATGAAATAAGAAAACTTCCAATTCAAAGCAGATTTAAAAAAAACATGCTGAGAAGAAAGCTTTTTACAATTCTCTTAAATTAATGAATAACAACCATCATCTCAAAGTACAGGGATAATGCTCTTAAAAAAAAAAAAAAAAAAAAAAAAAAAAAAAAGATTTATTTCACTATGGAAATAAATTCAAAAATACTACATACACTGACTGATTTTAAATACATTTCTCTAGTAGAAATTGGTGAATTGAAATTGCAGTATTAATAAAATGTTGCATACTTTTGGAGTTACTCAGCTAACATCTTCACAGAATTTCTTAGTAATTACTTTAGATAAGTATGAACTCACACTGGACCTTGTGAATTCAGTAGATTGTCATATATCACTATAATAATAATGTAAGAAAGTAAATTGAAAACGTGTAGAATGTCAGTCTATAGTCATATGCTCATTTATAATCGTAATACAAATGCATACCATCATATATATATGTACATATGCATATATATATATATATATATTAGTAATAGTTCATAGAATCATGGAATATCCCAAGCTGAAAGGGGCCCACAAAGTACAAATCCTGGACTGCAAAAGATTTTGCAAAACATAATGGTCAGTATCTCTATTTTTTTCAATGGAGATGCAGAAACAAGAGAAAACAAATGATATAACTGCCTTATTCATACCGCATTAGCTATATTCTATTTTAGAAGCAGAAGGAAATACATGTAAACAGCAGAAAAGGCATTTAAACCAAGCTGTCTTCTTCTGAACCTGCTCACTGAAATTCTTTCCCATTCTGACAATGGAATCATCTACACACAGTTACTTATTTTACATTTTTCACTCATGTTCACTATTATTTCCCTCTGTCATGTCTAAGACATATCCAGAAAAAGAGACAGTTAATGAAACTGATGTGGTCTAATGAAACTATTTGTTACAATGTTAAATAAACTCTCCAAAATAGTTCAGGTACAACTAATATTGCCCATGCAGAATGTTCCTTTTGCTCCATTATCTCCTTGCTGTTTTGCTTTTCAATTAACTCCTACAAGCTTTATAGTTGTAATGAATGAAATTGAGTCTAATGAGTCAAAAGGGCAGCAGTGATTGATTCGTTATGTACTGCTGGACCTTCTGAGGGATAATCTTTAGTAAAGGCATGAACAAAAGCATGGTTATGCTGTAAAGTGAATTTGAAGGCTGTAGTTGGAAGGAATTCTGGAGCAGATAGTAGGTTATGCAAAGGAATTCTAAGTACTTAACAGCACTCTGCCTGTTCATTTGAAAGAAGCTTGCTCACTGGGAGAGTTTGAAGGAAGAATCAACTACAAGGAAAGATTATTTATTACTAGATGAAGCTAAAAGTATTTCAGAAAGACCTTTAAAGAATGCTTTAAAGATATGGGGGTTATAAGATGATGCCACGTGTCCCACACACACAAACAAAAACTCTTTGGTATGTTAGGGTTCATTTTGCTTGCAATATCAACTGAAGTCCTTTTTTACACTCTTTCACCTTTTCAGTATCACAACTAGAACATCTCAGCAGGAACTATCCTGTAGCCTCATTTAATTTGTTCTCTTCTAAGAACAACTGGGTGACAGCAGTACAAATTCTTGGGTGTCAAGTGCCATACCACAGAAGGGATGTCATTTTCTATATAAGATTCATTTGCTTTCATCATACTTCTTTAAATATCGATTAGTGGAACATCTGTTGGAGATTGCTACTATTTTATGTTCAGCAGAGCTGTCACTGGGAATATGTACAACACAACAAAGCCTGGCTTGGAAATACATCCAAGTCTGGTTCCAGCCCTTAATCTATTGTAACTATTAAAAGAGTATGGTGGTGTCCCTTAATCTACTGCAACAATTATAAGATTATGGTTGTGTCCCTTTTCCCATATATATATATAAAATCAGGGGAACCTCTATGTATATATATATATATATATATATACACATATACATATATATATCTATATATACACACATAGAGGATCCCCTGACTTACAGGACTCCTTCGAAGTTGGATGAGAGTGAGACAAAGACAGGAAGAGAGCAGAAATTAATTAGACTACTTAAATGCATGTCATTTCCAAAAAAATAAAATTGTAGCAACTATGAAATTTTAGAAAAGTTGAAGAATCTCACTCCAGAGATTATAGGAGAAGTTGAGTATTTCTTATTTTTTCTTAGAGGGAGTATTCCTAATTTCCAATTTGACCGTAATCCCAGGAAATGTATACTAACACCCCAAAAAGTGTTTGTAAGTAGTTTTTAAACTACATATGCCCAGAACATCTTCATACATGGAGTTAGGAACTTCCTCCAGCTGACCCATATCAGAGTGCCATGAGCACTATGGAATAAGAAATGCTGAAACATGGGACTCCTTGAATTTCAGTCCATCTATACAGAAAGGAAGAATATGGAGATCAATTTAAATTAAGCTTAATTTTTGGAATAGTAGAAATAAATTACATTTTTCAAATCTCAAAATATTCATTTTTATTGTTGCAATTGGAAGAAAGCTCACGACCACTTCAAAGAGTCAAATCACAGTGTCCTACCTTTTAATTATTACAAAATTGGTGCCAATGAAAATAAAACAATACTGATTTGGGGTAAAGGGATGTGAAAATATATTTTCCTGGGAATTTAGTTTTATATTGGTATGCAGTATTTTCAATCATCACCAGCATATTAAAGTAACTTAGCTTAGTTCTGACAGCAGTACTTTATTATTATTAATTTTTTTATTAATTTATTTATTGTGGTGAAATGTTAATTTACTGAAAAGTAAATGCAGGAAAGGTTGAGCTGACCTCCTAAATGATTGACTGTCATGACTGGGAAATGTCTCATAAGGCTGCAAATCTTTAATGGACAATCACTTAAATCATTTAGATAGAAACGTCAGTTGAGCACACCATACAGTGCTTACTCTGAGACAGAACAGAAATGTTCCCAGAATTATCTCAAGAAATTACATGAGACAAGAGCAAATGAGGAAGAAATATAGGGGAATCAATAAACATGATGGCTGAATCCCAGATCTCTACTAGAAACTCAGTAGGTTTTGCTTCTTGTTCTATTTTATGATACTGTGGATAGAAATATATATATATATACATATTCTTTTCAAATCAAAATCTGATTCAAGTCTTTCAGGAAAGTGTTCTCTAAATGTCAAGCAAAGGAATAAAGTGAGACTGACTCCAGTTCTTAGCATATATGATTAATATTATTCCCTTCTTCCTTCTGGCCGTATTATGTTCTAAATAAATAAATAAATTAATAAAATGCTATGAAACCAGTTAAATCTCTAACGAATTATAATGGCATAATGACATCAACCAAGAAACAAAAAACAAATGAGGAAGAAACCAGTACATCCGTACCTGAAGGACATTGTAGCTAATCGGAATTTCTTGTGTTGTGAATCTGTTGTGATTCTCCAGATACACACAAGAAATCATAACACAAGTAACTTTGCTGTCAACTGTGTAGACTTGAATCTTATCTGACATCATTTAATTATACACATACAGAGTGTCCTTGGAACTGGTGAATTTTACAAACAAAATGTTGTTCTAAGGTTGTTCTAGTTGTTTGTTATCTGACATTTTTATGAAGTGAAACTTTTTAAAGTTCATTTTTATGCTTTTCTGGTTAGAAACCTTCTTATAATGTTAGAGATAAGTAATACCTCCTCCTATCATCTATGATTTGGGGATCTTATCAATGTTTATAAATACCTGAGGTGTGGGAGACAGAGGTATTTGGCCAACCTCTTTTCAGTGGTTTGTGGGGACAGGACAAGGGGTCCACAAGATGGAGCACAGGAAGTTCTGCACCTACACGTGAAAGAACTTCTGCACGGTGAGGGTGATGGAGCACTGGAACAGGCTGCCCAGGGAAGTTTTGGAGTCTCCTTCTCTGGAGACATTCAAGGCCCCTCTGGGCACCTACCTAGGCAGCCTGCTCTAAAGAACCTGTTTTGGCTGGGGGGCTGGACCCGATGATCTCTTGAGGTCCCTTCCAAGCCCTACAATTCTGTGATCCTATGGTTCTGTGATCTATACTATTAAGCTTTTTGGGGTTCTCAGAAAGAAAGAATCATTTAAAACAACATGATGCTGGTTTCCAAACTGAATACAAAAAAGGTCAAGCAGGGAGATATATTTTCTTCCTTTCCTCTTGTTTTCTCTGCTCAGCATTTGTATTCTCTTCTCCTCTGTATTTCTTGTTCTTTACGTGTAGTAGATGCAAAGCTACAAAGTTGTGCAAGAGTTTATCCTTATTAATATGACACTGAAAAGCACAAAATTCCAGAGGATTCAACAGATCTCACAACTGCCATCACCACCAGCAAGGTCAGATCTCATTACCTAAATTGCAGATATTTGGGTGGGTAATCTTTAGATAAGTAAGAATAAAATTAAATGAAAAAAAAAAAAAAAAAATTTTTTTGTTGAGTTTTTTTTTTTTTTTTTTTTTTTTTTTTTTTTTTCCCAGATGTTATAGGTACAGGATTTTCAGAAACAGTCCTTTTAATTGCAATTACCTTAGATGGAATTTAGGAAGGATAGGTCAAATTTGTGAATATGTCATTCTCAAATAATGAGATCCATGTAATGAAAACTCAAAAATATCACCTGTAAGATGAAACCTCAGATTTTCATAGTTCATGTAGAATGTAGTGAACTCAAGAATTTCCCAGATTTGTATTTGCTTTGTGAGAGACTGCAAAAAAGCAATAGAGTAAAAGGCATGGAGTTTCATGGTGTTACAAGTACAATCAAGTTTTGAGAAATTAAATCAGATAAGCAAAAGGGGAAGCATATTTTCCATTGATTTTCTCACCCCCAAGTTTCCAGTAAATTGTCTGTCAAGACAGGCTTTTATGATCATTTTATGCCACTTTGGTAGTATTTTCCACACTTCATCATATCCTTTAATTTTACTGCAGCTACATCAAAATGTAATGATCTTATTGCCATAAAGCTAAGTATTGTAATAAAGAAATCTTTTCACATCATGAAAGTGTTTAAGCAGGCCAAGAAGGCCAAAAGAAAAAGTTTCCTTGGCACTTAATGGCAAGGCACAAGCTCTAAACCCAAAAGTAAAGCTAATAGTTTATACTTGAAGACAAAGAAAGGGTGAAAAATTCAAAAGGCTCCCTATATATGAATATTTTTCTTTCCATTATCCCTATTTCCTTCTTCCGTTTTTGCAGATATGCAAGATAAATGTTTTTGTAATAATTATTCATCATTCACAAATTAGCATTTCGATTCACATTTGTATATCCCATGGTGACCATGCCCCTCACAGCAAATAAGAAATAAAATTTTTAGATGAAAACCTTAAAGTATATAAGGCTTGAAAGCTGAAGTAGAGTTAAAAGTCAGTTTTCTCAGCACCTTCTGAGAAACAATAAGTTGGCATTATTTCAACTTGTGGTTTAATATATGGCTTTTATGTTTTTTTGGAGGTGTGTGTGGGAGGGTGGTACAAAGTGGTACCATACTAAGGTGGCTTTCTCCTTTCCCTGGCTGAAATCATCCATCTCAGGAGACAAAGGGGCACTACAAAGAGAGTAGCATCAGAGAAAGAGGTAGAAGAAAAATGTATGCATCAGATTTAACTATATATAATGTGAACTTTCAGTGTTAGCTTCATTGTAACTGAACTAAAAATATTTTATTAGACTGTTACAACTTTAATTAAGCTAACAATACATTCTTGGTTTTGCATATAAGGTGTATTCCTTTGGGCCATATAAACTGCACAGGCAGTAATGCAACACTATGATGGAGAATTTAAGTAACATAGTCTGTAAATTGGATGCCACAAGCTGGTAACAGACTGGTGGAGAATGAACCATTAACACGGACTCATTAAAATTTAATGTGACAAATTGGTAGCAGCCATAATTTACAGTAGTTATGAAGAGTTAAATTCTGGTTCCTCCTGTATTCCTGGCAGGAAAGAAACTGTCTACCAGCTCTCTTACGTATGCAGATATTTTTCATTTCCTGCTGTACCCTCAATGGTAAAACTATTCATACAGCAAGTACAACAGGATGGTGAATTTACTACCCATCCAGAGAGAATTCCTGATGCAAGTAACATCTTCAATGGAACTGAGGTCACCTTTGCCCCTACGTGAGTCAGTAATAAGATGATTTAAAGTCTAGTATTAAGCGTGAGCCTTTCCGAGCTTCTATGGAGCGGTCTTTGAAGCTGTGCAAAATGGAATTAACTTGGGATATAATCTTTATTTTTCCATTTTATTCATGTTTGCCTTTGGCATCTAGCTACTCTTCCAGCTACTTTCTACTTACTTAGTTGATATCCTAAGAACAACTTTTTGTTCTATTTATGCATTTTTTCTTCATACTGTTATTAGAGAAACCAAATTAAATTGCTTGCATTATATATGCTTCATGGTGGCTCTGTTTGGTTGGTTTGTTGGTTGGTTAGTTTGTTCTTCCAAGACTATCACTTTACAGTACTTTTAAAATTGTTAACTTTATTAACTTAATTACTCAGGTTATTCTTGTTATTATCTATATTTATTTCAAATTTTATTATTTATTTATTTATTTCTGAATCTCTCTGGGCCCCCAAAGTGCTGAGGATCAACAAATTCTACTGCTTCCTGTGTCCTTTTCTGTGTATTCTTTTGCAAGGCAGGGTGTTTCCTTCCTTCTCCCTGGGATAGCTACCCTTCCATGTCATCATACCATACTTGTTTTTTCTATTGTCAGAAGGGGTAACATTTGTGCTTATGGCCTTAAGTCTTCACTACTGTGTATACTTATGATTTACTCTCTTTCATTTGTCACTGATTCTACTCCTTATCAAGCAAGGAGTCTCAATCTTTTCAACCTTGCTTCACACAGGAATTTTCTATGCTCCTAATCTGTTTGAGAAATCTGACTGACAAGCAGAAAGGTTATAGGCTGGCAAAACTAACGGTTTACTTTAAATTGCTGCTGTGTCGTAAAACATTAAAGTTCAGCAGCTGATTCATGAACATCATAGCTGTCCATGCACTGCTGGTACTACAGACAGATAGAGATGATAACTTTGTCAGTCACCCTATATTATTTCATCTCTGTGTGCCAAGCAGAGCTCTGATTCATATCTCTAAGTATCTCTTACATCTCTTGGGTAGTTCTGATATAGAAAGGCTTGTACTGAACATAGCCATCCTATTGCAGACATATTTTAATAACATTATTATAATAAAATTTATACCATTTTTCATCCCATTTATTATGAAGCTTAGCACTGTGTCTGATTTTTGGTCACAACTGAAAAAATGAGTAGGTAGGTATCTCTACCTTCCGAGATAGCTCCACAAATGACTGCCTTTATTTCTTCCTGAATATGAACTCTGAGCACTTGCCTAATGACCTGGGTTTCACATCAGAGAAATTTCATCTCAGAGCTAAGAGTATATGTAGAGCTACAAGTTATATTTTTCTTTTAACAAGCAAACCAAGGTGGCTTTGAGTGAAGACTTTAGCCATTTGATAAGGATCTCCATTATCTCAATCAGCAACTGATCATGAAATACAAACAGGTTTCTATTCTCTGGAAGTAAGTTAGTTTACTAAAAAAGGAGTTTCACCTCCTAAAGATAATTAGTGCTGCAGTGAAATCATCTTCAGTAGTAACTTCTAGAAAAGTGACAGTGTTACATCTGGCCTTTCTGAATTGTAGGTCCTTACTGTAAGCCATATGTGATAAAATGTGCAGCCTGAGTAGATTTATAGAACTGCTCTGAGGTTTAAAAATGACTTTTTGTTGTTGTTGTTGTTTTTTAATCCCTAAATTCAGGAAGTGGCATTTATTTTATTTTTTTTATTGTTGGTTAAAGTCCAACTTTGTTAATTTCTCCTCCTCAGAAAAAGGATATTATATTGACTGAAATGAGAATATCTAGTTACTTAAAACATCATTATTAATAATAATTGCAAAGATAATATATTATGCTCATAAATGCCTAAGCACTTTCTTGCCTAAATACTTTCTTACAGAAATCTTTGAGAATAACACTAGAGTAAAAAGTCATACAAGTTATTGTAAAAAAAAGAATCCTCCAGAACCAGAATGAATTTCAGATGAAAACCATATATCTGAAAGTATATGAAGATATTGTCAAAATATGAAATAACAAACAAACAAACAAAAAACACAAACAAAAAAAAACAACAACAAAAAACAACCAACCAATGAACCAACCAACCAACCTAAAACCAACACCCTTGCTCTGCCCCTTCAGGCAGAAAAAGATACTAATTTTTTTATCCTTCCAGTTACTATTCAGTAGTATAGTAGGCCTTTTTGGAAAACTTAATTTAAAAATAATTTTAAAGTACTCAAAGCAAACTTGGAGTGGAGAAGGTATTTTCTGTGGGTCGATTTTTTGCATTAAAAATGCATAAAGTGTTAATATGCATAAGTAGATCTTTAAGAAATGTTCTTGATATTCATAGGGACATTAAATACCAAGTCAGCAATGGCTGCAACATATGCCTTCTAAAAATCAAAAAAAAAAACACAAATCTTTAATTACAGGTTAAGCCCCTTCTGTCCCCTTCTCCTCCTTCTGCCCCTCCTGCCCCCAAAAAATCTTAGTGACTTCTTATCACCCTTTTGGCACAGAAAAAACATGATGAAAATGATGTCAGTAAGAACTTAGTGTAACACTCAGGGAAGTAGTTTTTAAACCAGAAGAAACATTTACAATGGATATTTGAATTCTGTGTTGAAGGGAATGTTTTTGTTTTGCTGTATTAGATTATTTTGAGTAGATCAAATATTTAACAAAACAACAACAAACACACTGTAACCAGTAAATTCCCTAATATTATCAAACTTGAATATTAATTTCAGTAATAAAACTCATAGCTGTTTCACTCTGAGCATATTCCTCTTTGAGACCACCGTGGTGTCTTACTGAAAAACTTTTTAGGAAGATCATAAATGTTCCATTGGTAGCACCAGTGGAAGATTGTCTGCCTCAAAATTGTTTCCTGTAAAGAAAATAAATAAATAAAAAGTTTTCTTTTCCGAGAAGCTTAAAACACAAAGTTGAAACAAAAGTAGAGATCATTTATTACATATATATATATATATATTTTTAAAGCCTATATTGAAGTTATAAATACAGATTATGTTACAGGTTATGTTATAAATTAATGCAGCAAATCAATATGTGTCTGAATTCATCTTATTTACCTTAGAATATGGCTTGAATGTGCTTCACCAGTTTTCAGGTACTCAGATGACTATATTCAAAGTTGGAAAAGATGTAGTACCAAACAACGTTGGCACAGCTAGATAATTAATCAGTTTTTCCAGACTGATTCATCCCATGATTAAACACAAGTTAAAATCTGGGTTATGAAATTTCAAATCCATGCTGAAATGCAAGAAGAAACAATAATGAAAGTCTGGGAAATCTGAGATAGTGTGTCTAGGAATCCTTTAGAGGATTACACTCTTAAAAATAAATAAATAATAATAAAAATAATAAAAAAGTTTAAAAATAGTTGAAGCTCCCCAAGCCTCAGAGAAAAAGACTACACATATATCAAAATAAACATAAAAATAAAATAAAATAAATCAGTAGTCTACTACCATTCACTTGTATTCCAGGAGTGCAGCAAGAGTTGAAAATGAACACACTGAAGGTCAATTTATTTTTTTTTCCCAGAGATATTACACTATTATTTTTAATCAGAGACAGTACCTTTTATTCATGAAATAGGAAGGCTCAGAGCTCTTGGGTGTGGGAAAGCAGCTCTGGGGAGAAGCACAGATACTGTGAAGACAGAATTGGATTTCCTTATGGATCAGACCTACTGGATATTTTATGTCTCTCCTTTGTAACTCCTGAAGTTTCAAATTACACCCACTTCAGCTGCAGGAGAACTAGAAATACTGCAGGGTTTAGTGTTATGTTGTGGGGAAATAAAATGCATTTTTAACCTCTTTTGGAAAGGCTACCTCAGAGAATAACATTCAGCAGAAGCTGAGGTTTATTAGCATTTCACAGTATCAGGTCATTAGATATTTTCTAAAAATTATAGCATAGAGCATAGTAATATTAAAATAGGAAATTATGCTTTTTAATGCAAAAGTGAATTTGACTTCAGAAGAATGAAGTTATTTAATTTTATATATATTTTTTCTGCACATATCAGTAGCACTGTAAAATTTCAGTTTTCCCTGCAACAGAATCAATGGAGTATTATATCTAAAATCTTTTGAATTCTCTAAATGTACCAAGTGATTCATGTAAGTCATTTTAGAGGGCACACTACAGCAGAACTACCTCCTAGAAAAGTTCACAATGTGAGCCTTACTCCCACTTCAGTTATTGAGTTCTTTTATAAGAGATATGAAAACATAAAGATAGTGTCAAAAAATAGAGACTGTGTATGAAGTTATTGCATAGCCAACCTATCTTGTTCTGAAGAACGTGCCTAGAAGAAAGTATTATTCCATTCTATCACACAGAAAAGTGTAACATTCTCCCAGTTAAATCATTTTATACACACTGAGGCAGCCTTGAACATATATGAATCAATATTATTTGTAATTAAGCATACCAAATGAAGTATGCATAACTACACATTCAACAGTTATTTACAACCAGCACATGAATACTTTTTCTTTGTATTTAATTGTCTATTCCCATCACATATTTAGTTGTAAGCTCTGTGAAGAGCAATGAATTCTTTTAGTAGCTTTACTGCAATGCAATTTTAATTTGCTTCTTTTATATAGAATATTTGATACAATGTACCTTGAATTGTGTGATAGTAAGGTAAAATAATGAGACCACTTTTCAGACCTGCATGCCACTATTCCCATTTTAGAGCAGTAAGGCAAAATGATATATGGACATAAGCTAGAGGTAAAAAGAAAATGAATCTATATTTTAAATCAGAAAGAAAAAAAAAAAAAAAAAAGCAACATTCAAACACTAGCTTTCATCTATTAGCTTTCATCTTTCCTTCATTAAATGGTTTTGGAAAGGCATCTTAAAAAATGATTAACACTCAGCAATTCTTGAACTGCTCAGAAAAGAAGAGACATTCCATATTTCATGAAGCTAATTATTTTGTTCTTGGCCTCATTCTGGGTATGAGACAGCATGGAAGGCCTGAAGATGAAGTATGAATTGCTCACTTCACCATCTTTCAGGTTGTTGGAAAATATTTCTTAGGTCATCTAGAAATTTCAGGTGTTTTTAAAGAAAGATGTAATTCTCCATATTCTGTGGTATGATGACCTTTGTTAAAACAGTTTAGGTCACAAAGTCATGCCAAGCTTCCAGCAGACATTATATTTAAAGAAAACATGAAGCCTTTGGGATCTGCAGGAAACTGCTGGTGGAAACTCACTGCAAGGTCCAGACATGCAGAAAATGAAGAGAAATGATAAAATGCCTTTTGAGGGGCAAACACAAAATTATTTTACCATCCTGGTTCACAGTGTCTAAAGACAACTTGGAAAGCAAAAAGGAAGAAAATCAGGGAAACAACAGAAGAAAAGTTTTGTTTGAATATATCCTACAGGATGAAGATTATCCTTGCAGAGACAGATTTAAAACTTTCTATGGAATCTATTTCCTCTTGGTTTCAATTGGATTATATTCAATTGGATTTTTGCTCTCTAAATGACCTGAAATTCCTAAATACTTGAAAAAAAAACTTTTATATTTCTGATGAGGAAAGATTTATTTATTTTTTTTCCCACCCTGAGGAGATGATCAGCTTTTAATCTGGCCAATCAATTGTGTAGAACACCAAATCACCAAATTTCTAATACCTCTTTAAAAAAAAAAAAAAAAAGGAAGAAAAGAGAAATAACATACAGAAGCAGCTGTATTCCAATGCAGGTCATGATTACGAGAGGTATTATAAAGGTATATCTATAAAGCAGTAGATTGTGTAGCTGCTTTTATTTATTCTGAGGACTCCTCGGGTTCAAAGAATTCCATCTAGAATCAAAAGAGATAAACCATTTTAGTTTTTAATTGCAGTGAGTTTCTTAATTAGACTGCTAAGGAGCCTGAGGCATATAATATAGATTGGTAACGAACTTATCAACAAACAACAAAGTGAAAAATGAAATGAACAGCAACATCAAATTAATCAGCTTTCTATGTTGATGAAATATCAAATGCATCAACAGTTCCTTACAATTTCTGTGCAGTACATTTATTTTTTTCCCAGAAGTTAGCTGTCTTGTTCAGTTGCCAGTCCCCCAAAATGGTAGGGGAAAGGTAGTCAATAGACTTCAGGTCCAAACCAGGTACAGGCAAGATCACATCTGTTTTAGGCTGGTGGAATAGCAACTCTTGTGCTAGCCATGAAGTCTTCCCAAATTAGAGATGGATAATTACTAGCCAGTCTTTCATGCTATCTGCCAACACAACATACAGTTTCCTGGAGATGTTCTGGTGTTATGTGATATTTACTACCTAAACAAACATATAAAAAA
The DNA here is from genome assembly GCF_011077185.1 of Oxyura jamaicensis. Lineage (NCBI taxonomy): Eukaryota > Metazoa > Chordata > Aves > Anseriformes > Anatidae > Oxyura > Oxyura jamaicensis. Next base: position 14,102,208 of record NC_048900.1, on the reverse strand, counting down.
TAAAAAAAAACTTTCCCTGCATTAGTCACAGTGTCTCCTTGTCTATGACATAGATATGTGCAGTTTTTATGTGACCTACGATTGATTTGACTGTCCAGAGAAATACTCTACCAATATCAGGCTCAGATAAATTACCTATGCACTTAAGATTTGTCATGGACTTCTCAACAAACATTTTTGTGCATTAAAAACAAGTGCAAGAATGCTAGAAGAAATGGTTGCCACCTGAAATGAATAATGTAAGACCACACCAAATCAACATACATGTTATTAATGAAGACATTCTTATAATTCCCATGTTTTCAATCAGCTTCAGGAAGATACATGAAAGAAAGTATGTCTAGAAAGCAGTAATACTGATAATTTAATAATTTAAGTTTTATTGATATGAAATATTCAATTAACATATTAGTAAATTCTAGTTTAACTCCTAATTCTGTGGATAAGAGAAAAGAAACACATTTCTTTATCTAATATGGTGTGATGCCCTGCTAGAATAGAAAATGCCGAAAAGCAGGCTAGGGCACTTTTTGACATGGATTCTTCAAACCCACAAATCAATGTAATCTTTGTTGAATGAGAAGGGGACATTTCTGAGGTACGAACAAATATAAATAAAAAATAATTAGATCACTTCTGTGTGATCATAGCCATAAATGTCAAGCAAGCCTCTCATTTAGAGATTTTTTTTTTTCTGCAGTGCTGAGAGTTTCATACTAAAGATTAACCAAAATTATTTTCAGAAGAAAACTATCACCTTCCTTTCCTTTCAGAACTGTACTGAAACGCCGGGAAATGTGCTTAAGGATCTTGTTCAAGAGAGGCAGCACACTATGATTCTTCACAGAAGTACTTTTTTTCCTAACAGATATATAAATTACTTGGAAACTCTTCAAAATCCTTCCATTTTTCTCACAGTAATCAAGGAATGGGACTGAGATGAGCAAATATCATTTGTAAATACTATGACCATGTAAAAGTCCTGCAAGATCTTTTCTCTTGTCAATGTAAGCAGTATTTTTGGGGGGGAGGGGGGGCCAAGGGTTTTTATTTTTCTTTTACTACAATAAAAGGACATAGGAGATTATGGAGCTATGATGACAGCAAACTGAAGAGACTGAAACCTACAGAGAAATGAAATATATATATATATAGTATATATATATATATATATATATATATATATATATATATATTTTGCTTCAACAAGTAAGCCAAGTAAGCTTTCTTGGTCTTTAGCAAATCTTGGTTTTAGTAAATTAAAATTTCTGATAAGTGGGATGTCCTTAAACTTTTCTTGTCTTAAACTTAGATATTGCTTTTTGTAACCTCAGAAGTGGTACAGGCTACTGAATAGACCAAAGACATTTAATATGACTATTCACTCTGCACTACTATGAGCCCCTCATTTCTGCTATCTCAAAGCAGAAAGTTCTGTTTGTTTGTTTGTTTGTTTTCTTTATGTGTATTTTCTACTGACACAAGATTTCCTTGCAGACTTTACATACCTATCCCAACTCGGGTGTGAATCCTGGAAGTAGTTTCACATCATTTCTGTTTTACGTAGTCCTTGTAAGCAATATTACTTGTAGTGGCACTGTACAGCCCACTGGGATATACTTCTGAACAACAATTGCTAACCACAGAAGCACTGTATGTAGTCTGAAATGAAAGTGAAATCCAGTTAAAGCCTAACAAGAGCAAAAACTTTTATCTGTCTGCTACCAATAACAATACTATGACTCATTCAAAAAGCTGAGTGTCTAATAAGTAGCTATTTTTTCCAATACTTTACATCTGGATTATCTTTCTTTTATTCATATTGTCTCTCTTGCTGTATGAGTATTCCTTCTGACTGCAATTACAATTGAATTTGGCTCAGAATTGGTGCTTGGGAATGAGTTCTGTCTGATACTGTTTTTGATAGAGAGTGACACTGTTCAGAAGGCATAGTCACTAATCCTATCACTCCAATCTGTAATCCGATTAACCCTCAAACTGCTTCCATGTTTTGGAATCCTGCTTTCTGTTGTTTGTTTGTTTTTAATATATTACGAATGCACTGAAATTTATTGGTTCCACTACTGTTATTGTTATTCTGAGCTGTTTTTCCTAGGAGATGTTTTATGACCTTTTCCATAGGGTGACAGTAGTGTGCAAATACAGAACAAAAATACTCTTGCTTTTCTGAACACATCCTTAAAGAGTGTGCTTTATTCTACTCTCTGCTCTTATTTCCTTTAATTCTTGTATTTACCCCAAATAAACAGTTATTGTAGTTAGTTACATTAGCTACATGCAATTTCATAAATGAGGATTTTAGACCATTAATTTACTTTTCATTGTTCCGTTTAGTTCTGTGATAGTTTCACTTTCCCTTTGATCTCATTAGTATACACAATAAAACACTGATCACAATGACCACTGATTATTCTTTGTTTCTGCCTAAGAAATTTGCTACAAGATTAATTGGTCAGATTGTAAGCCTACTTCAACTGTTTTGCACAATCCCACAGATTATAGTGTACCCAAGTGTACCCTTGATTTATACGGTGTACCCTTGAAACCTTGTAACAGATATATAGGGTACCAGTGTACCCTTGAAAAGGATTCTTGCACAAGAAAAGCACTTAGTATAATGATAGCAAAATAAACTACATTCAGGTTGATTTCAGGATGTTCTTGCAAGTCTGAAAAAAAGTTCACTGGTAAGATCTGCTAATGTGATCTGGCGGTTGTCACAAGAGCATGACTCAGCTAATGACTACTGAGGCACTGGAGAGTCACCTTAGAATAAAACTGCACCTACTCCTGACTGATTTGGGCTCAGTCAGAGAGAAATGGTGGGATGCTTCTCAGGTGAAAAAAGGTTATCAAAAGACAAAAACTACGCACCAGCAGAGAACTTTGATATTTTAAACCATTCTTCTTATGAATGTTAGCCACCAGTCCATGTTTATTTTCCCACTGGCTGTATCTTTTGATGATGCTAATGACTAAGCATCAATTTGAAGCTTAGGTTTATCTGATAAAATGTAGAATTCACCATAGTAATATTCGCCTTCAAAACAAATTAATTATTAGAGAACTCAAAGCAAACAAACAAGAATGCTTCAATTCCTAGTACATTTTTTGACATAATTAGTGAAACATTACTTCATCTTGTTAAATTTTCGTGTTTTTGCTTAGTTACTTTTTTTTTTTTTTTTTTTTTTTTCTGAGAAATACCATCTAAAACCAGAAAGAGAAAGTAAATCAGTACTCTAATACATCAGATTTTCTCACGGTACTTTGTTTATTCCGTATAATCTTTTCTTGATAATATATAAGCAAATTAACATAAAATAAAAATTTAAACTCCATAAAAGCAAGAAAAAGAACATTTTGTAATAAGAAAATTTGTGTCAACTGAAGTAGGTGTTACCTATGCTACTACTGGTTCTGAAAAGTTCCAGACTTGTTTAAAATGAAAATTAAAATCATTAGCAAAGCATGATAGCAATAGTGACATTTCATACCATGATAACCCATAAAGCATGCTAATTTCTTCCCTCTATTTTCAATTCTTCCCAGCTGCAAGCCATCCACTGTTCAGTACAAGATTAATGAATGACACTGTAATTGCTTTTCACATGTCAAACTCTACACTGAGTCTTAAGGTTTTAAGCATCTAATGTCAAAACACTTTTTCTTTTGGCTAAATCACAGGAAACTAACTCCATCAAATATGGTGAAGGTTGTTAGGAAGGTTGTTAATTAGATAGTTTTTGAAGATTTCAATGTTTAAATAGATTACAACACTTAACCGTTAGTTTGAAAAACGTGAATGGATTCAGCCTGGAGAAGGAGGTATGCTAGTATAACAGTAACTCTTCCTTGTGTGAAATCAGTATGATCATCTTCCAGTTGTCCAATAAGCTAACTTTTGCATTAATTACTTCTGTTCAACAGATTGTTTTCTGGCATATGACTGCTTGAGCTCAGTGTGCTGGGTCCCTGCATGTATAGCACCACTTTTATGGTGTTGGATTAAATTCAGTGGCTTTGCTATCATTAATCCTAAAAAGTTTATTCTGGTCCTCCTACATACTGTCAGGGAGGCACGGCAGGAAAGGCAGTAGGAGGTCAATATCTTTATCACAGATACCAACAAAACGTTTTGACATTTGGAGCTCATAGATGGAGTTTAAAGCAAACTAGCCTAACTCACTGCATTGTCTAAATGCAGGGATCAGCTGCTTGCCATATTACCATAGACCCTTCCCTACTATTCATATGTATATCTTATGTCTGTTATATTTCTAAACTGTATGTGGTATGCAGATACAGGCTTCACAAATAGGAAATATGAAGCCAATAAGTTGCAGGGTTTCTTTAAAATCCTTTTCCAGTTTTGTAGAAGTGACTACACAGTACAGTGCAGCCACATTCCAGTTCTTGTATTTAGCTGTGTAGGTTTAATGCTATACAAGTGACATAAATATGAAGAAGTGCTTGACGGTTTGTGTTATATTGATTATATTAATTTGACCAGAAGATTCTAGAGAGGGAATGGCACTGCCTACCCATGAATAATTTCCTCTTTATTTTTGATAGCGTGTAGAATCAAAGAAGTCCCTTAAAGAACATGTAATAAATGTAGCTTGGGCCTCCAGAGACTCATTCCTGCCCAGGAGTTTGAAAATAACTATATTCAGCTGATTTAAAAATTTCTCCAAATACATCATGAAAATCCAAAATACTGAGCTAGTTCAGATATGCTTCTAGGTTTACGTGGCACAGAATAACTCCTTCTGTATAAATGATTTTCTAACTTCATTGTAGGCAAATAATTTCAGCTTCAGAGCCATTAAAATATTAGCAATATAAATATACATATATATTTATTTTCTTTTTCTGTAGAAAAGGGTAAGTAGAGGTTGATCCTCTTGAATGAACATCCCACTGATACTTTTGCTATGCAAAAGGTATGTGTTCATGGCTAGAAAGCATATGTGACTTCCTACAGGTACAGCTCTGTGTGACAGGTACAGCTTGGTCACTGCAATACCAGGTATGGAAGGCAATCAGCAGTAGTCTGATAGCAGCCTTCAGAAAAAAAAAAAAATAATAATAATAAAAAAATCTGTAGTTACAGTTTCCTGACTCTGTGCTGCCTCCATTTCAGTAAGCTGCAAGCAATTAAATTACATAAAAAGTGAGAGGTGTGTAGGTGATTCCACAACTCCTCTGTAAACAAGATTGGTGTTTTTTTTTTTCTTTTTTTTTTATTTTTTTTGTTTGTTTTGGTGTTTGCTTTTTGTTGTTGCTGTTGTTTTTTTTTTTTTTAACTGTAGATGAGCATGTGAGCATATGTGTGACATTTGAAGTGCTGCAGTTCATACAAGATAATACATTGGTTGAGCTCAGGGTCCCAGATTTTATTTGGTGTTTCTGGGGCAATCTCCAACATGAGAGGGTCAGCTGCCAGATTCTCAGAAGTACTATCTTACTCCATCAACATGCAATTTCTCTTCACTTCTCTCCTTGTCACAATGAGTACAAAAAAGGGCTGTGCAGAAGACAAGTGCAATGAAACAAACAAACAAACAAAAACAAAACAAAACAAACAAAACTAACTTAGCTACAGGACTTTATATTTGTGAGGATGCAGCACAGCAGAACACTGCTTTGTCTCCTGCCCTGCCCCTGTATTGCAGCAACAGAGGCAGGGAAAATGGGAATCAACGAATATCCTGAGTTGTAAGGGACCTACAAGGATCATGGAGTCCAGCTCAAACAGTCCTATTGCTGGTCACCAGAGAGATCCCCTCATAAGGGAGCTGCAGGCTGCCATGAGGCCTCCCCTCAGTCTTCCTCTTCTCTGGGCTGAACAAACCAAGGGGCTTCAGTTGCTCATCATACACCTTGCCCTCTAAAGCCTTCATCATCTTTGTAGCCCTCCTCTCTAATGGACACACTCTAATAGTTTTATGTCTTTCTGATAATGTGGTACCCAGAACTGCACACAGTACTCGAGGTGAGGTGGTACCAGCGCAGAGTATAGCAGGACATTCACTTCCCTCGACCAACTAGCAATGTCATGCTTGATGCACCCCAGGGTACAGCTGGCCCTGCTGGTTGCCAGGGCACACTGCTGACCAATAATCAGCTTGACACTGACCAGAACCCCCACATTCCTTTCCCTGGCCTGCTCTCCATCCTCTCATCCCCTGGTCTATCCAGGGTTGCTCCATCCCAGGTGCAGAATCCAAAACTTGCTCTTGTTGAATGCTATATAGTTGGTGATTATCTAGCCCTCCAATTTGTCAAGATCTCTCTGCAAGGCCTCTTACTCTCAACAGAGTCAACCACTCCTTGGAATTTTGTATCATCTGCAAACTTACTTAGTGTGCATTCAAATCCCGTATCGTAGTCATTTATGAAAACATTAAAGAGAATTGGCCCTAAAATGGAGCCCACCAGTACCCCAACAGTTATCCACCAGGCTGATCAAATTACTGACTACTTACTTTTCCAGCAACAATTATCTGCTCAGAGGAACGAACACAAAGAGTTCTAGGTGAACTGAAGACCAGAACCTTCTTTGTTATTGTTTGTGGAGCCCTTTGTGACCTGCAGCTTGGCTTTTCTTACATGTCAAATAATGATGACTGACTGTAGTAAGATGGCACAGGTTTGAAACACTGTTAGGTAGTACAGGTACTACAGACAGACAAGACCCGAAAGGAGGCCTTTAAGAAGATTCAGAGAAATTCTGTTACCATGGTATGAGGAGTATTGGTTGCCAGTTAGATTTATTGGACCTTTTTTTTCTTTTTTCCTTGAACACTGCTGTCACTTCTATGCCAATTCTCCTTTCTTTGTTGGCTTTGAATACAGACAAGTCACAATGGCCAGTTTTTTTAAACATTTGATATGGTCATCAACCTAAGGACAAGGAAATGTATTAGCGCTAGACCCTCCGTAGCCTTATAGGTAGCTGTGAGATCCCCACAGTGATGGTGAATTGGAGCTCCATCACCCTTGGTCATCCTGTTGGGGTGGGCCCAGGTCAGGGGACTCTTAATCCAGTTTATAGGATTGAGTTCATCTTTCCAAATGACAGGATTTGTACCAGGGCTCCCTAGGTGGGAGGAGGGGTCTGTGATGCTTGAGCATATTCCAACTTGTTCACATGTCACCCACCCTTCTGGCACACCTTGAATTTCCCCATGACCTCAGATATATCAGAGCTTGTTCATAAATCACAGATTCATGGACTGGTTTGGATTGGAAGGGACCTTAAAGATATCTAATTCCAGCCTCCAACTCCCTTGCCATGGGCAGGGACATCTCCCCTACATTCCCAAAGCCCCATCCAACCTGGCCTTGAACACTTCCAGGGATGGGGTATCCACAGCTTCTCTGGGCAAACTGTTCCATTGCCTCACCAACCTCAGAGTAAATAATTTCTTCCAAATATCTTACCTAAATCTACCCTTTTTTAATTTAAAACCATTCCCCCTTGTCCTCTCACTACACTCTCTGACAGAGTCCCTCCCCATCTTTCCTGTAGCTCCCTTTAGATACTGGAAGGCCACTATAAGGTCTCCCTGATGCCTTCACTCTAACAGGATGAACAACCCAAAATCCCTCAGCCTGTCTTCATAGGAGAGGTGCTCCAGCCCTGTGGTCATCCTCTTGGTCCTCCTCTGGAGTCATTCTAATATGTCTGTGTCTTTCTTATGTTGACAGTCCCAGAGCTGAACACAGTACTCCAGGTGGGGTCTGATGAGAGCAGAGCAGAGGGGGACAATCCCCTCCCATGCCCTGCTGGCTACACTGCTTTTGGTGCAGCCCAGCATGTGGTTGGCTTTCTGGGCTGAAAAAGCACATTGCTGGCTTGTATCAAGCTTCTTGTCCACCAGCTCCACCAGGTCCTTCTCCTCAGGGCTGCTCTCAACCCATTTTCTCCCCAGCCTGTAGGTGTGCTTAGGATTGCCCTGGAGCAGATGCAGGACCTTGCAGTTGAACTTGATGACGTTTGCACAGGCCCAGATCTCAAGTCTGCCCAGGTACCTTGTTCTGCATCCTTTTCAAGTGGGAGAACCTGATCCAGTATTTTACTTTTTATTACATCCTATTCACATTTAAATATTATTTTTTTCATTACTTTAGCTCTTACTAAGAAATGTTCTATCCATTTAAGATCTCTGTTTTATAACTGCACATATATCACACTATATATATGTACAAAACTGTCTATATACTTTCTTTATATAGAAAGGCTAGGATAGCTGAGGCTGTTCAGCCTACAAAAGAGAATGCTGCAGGGTGACCTCATTGCACCCCTTCAATACTTAAAGGGGTCTTATAAAAAGGATGGAGAAAGACTCTTTACTCAGGTAGATAATGAAAGGACAAGGGAGGATGGTCTTTAACTAAAAGAGGATAGATTTAGACTAGACATTAGGAGGAAATTCTTCACTATAAAGGTAGTGAGGCACTGGAAGAAGTTGCCCAGAGATGTTGTGGATGCTCCATCCCTGGAAGTGTACAAGGCCATGCTGGATGAGGCTTTGGGCAACCTGATGTAGAAGAAGCATCCCTGCATATGGCAGTATGGTTGGAGTTAGATGATCTTTAAGGTCCCTTCCAACCCCAGCTATTCTATGTTTCTATAATATACAAATAAATAAAATATACAATTGTACACATATATGTATTTTTATATGTGTACACATTGTACCTAAATGTAGGTATTTGTGTATGAGTCTTTCCTGGCCCAAAGAAAACAGGTAGCTGAGCACCAGGATGCCACAGAACATGTGGGCATTCCTCATCATATACGACATTGTAGAGAAATGGCCATCAACCAATGACATTATAGTATCAAGCCTAAAAATATGGCAGCTCCCTGCCAAAAAATAGTGGCCAAATCAAAGTGATGCCCCCTGTGGTGGTTTTACCATGCTAGGCAGCTGAACACCACAACCGCTCTCTCACTCCCCCTCCTCAGATGAGGAGGGGAAGTAAAGGAAAGAACAACTCACGGGTTGAGATAAGGATAACTTAATTAAAGGAAAAAAAATATTAAGGAAATATTATTAATTAAACAATTCAACTAAAGGGAAAAAAGGGAAAGGGGAAGAGGGAGGGGGAAAGGGAAAAACAAAACAAAACAAGTAAAGGCTATGTGGAAGTGCAGAGGAAAGAAATTACTCTCTACTTCCCACAAATGAGCGATGCTTGACCACGTCCTTGAAGCAGGGCCTCAACGCATGTAGCCGGTGTTCTGGAGGAGGACAGATATTTTTGCAAGGAGAGCCCACCACTCCCCCCTTCTTCCTTTTTCCACCTTTTATTGCTGATTGTGACATCATATGGTATGGAATATCCCTTTGGTTGGTTCAGGTCTCACTTTTTTGCCCACCCCCTAGGAGGGTTAGAGAGAGTCCTGATGCTGTGCCAGCACTGCTCGGCAGCAGACACAACACTGGTGTGATACCACTGCTGTTCTAGCTACAAGTGCAGAGCGCAGCACTGTATGGGCTGCTGCAAGGAAAGTTAACATCCCAGTCAGACCCAGTACACCCCCACAAATGCATGTCATGCAAGGGTCTTCCTGATCCGATGAGTGATGAGGAAAAGTGGGAGGGGGCTGGCCATGCCAGCCCAACACAAATCACAACAGCACAAATGCTGGAACTTGCTGTGAAAATGTCCTGAAGATGCTTGGGGGGTGTGGGGTTTCTCTGGGAAGAAGGGTGGCAGGGATCCTGTCAGTTCATTGCGTGCATGTCAGGGGAACCTGTACTGCCACCTCATAGTCAGCTGCATGCATACTGTTATTTACTGTTCTCTGTCACCCAGTCAAGCTTCCTGTAGGATGGAAGCAGATTTATAACTTTGTTGTTGTTGTTGTTGCTGTTTTTAATGCCTAAATATATATGTAATTTTACAAGAAGTTCAGCTGTGGACAGAGCATTTCCAGCACTGAAGTTTGCATTTATGTAGTGGCATGATCATTGCAGGGCTTCTAGTCTGGGGATTGCAAGAGCTGCTCTTTGCAGGCGCTGTGAAGGAAATGAATCAGAGCTTGCTGCCTTTGGCAGCTAGTCTTCTAATAATAGCTAGATAACACTCCATTACGCATTTATATGTAATATGAAAGAGTCATCTAACTTTGCAGGTGGCTGCTTTCAGTTAAGTAACATAACTCTACCTTTTAATTCTCTGAGGAGATGTTACTCAGACAAATTACTTCTGTCTGTAGTTTTCCCCTGTTCTTTAGCCTACATCTGTGCACCTGCCTCCTAGCTGAGCTAACCTCATCTTTGAGTTATGTGAAAGGGGCTGTAAGTCACACAACTTAAGATGGATTTCACACAGGGTTTCTGCTCAGAGAAAGCACTGGTCTTAGGTTTATTGTGTAAAAGCAAAGCTCCCCTATATCTTTTGCATCCAGCAATTCGAGGAAAGCTTACCACATAGGAATGCTACTTATACTACTCTCACAATTAAGAGGAATTGTCCCCCAGATGTTTAAAATACATTGAAATATGGAGATTTTTCAAAGAGCAGGTCTGAAAACTGAAATTCAGATACTCTGAGTTCATTTTAGGGGACAATATCCGCAGGAATCCAATCATGACTTGAACAGTGAGGTCAAGATCATCAGAAAGGACTAACACACTCTGCCAGAGGTGATTTATGAATGTGACACGAGAACAGTGAAAGTAGTTACCGGTGTGCTAGGAGGTGTCTCTGCTGTGAAAATGATCTTACCCCATTCTCGCCCAACCTTTTCAAGTGCTGACAGCAATGAGGGGTGTAACTCATTTACAATTTTCTGCTCAGTGGTCCCTGAGGAAGGAAGCTTAGCTACTAATAGTGTTCATATTGTGTATTTCTGCACAGTAATCTTTAGGTGTTAAGGGAAATTCTGTATTTATTATCCATAAATCATAGTAAGAATGGGGAATTAGTAAATATGGAACATAGAAACTGAACTAGTAAAATTCTCCTCTTCTGGATACCATTCAGCATCAGAGGCAGAAACTCATTTCTGAGTCATTTTATGAATACAAGTAGACTTGAAAATTTTTAAGAAACCATTTTGCTGATTCACTAAATCCACATAACAAATACTATTTGTTAACTTTGATGGAAATAGGCTGTGATATATGTGTTGCACAATTTTCAAGAGTACACGCAGTGATCACAGCAGTTATTAGGTTCATTAAACCACACCATCAAGTCTTGTATCACAATACAGTAATTTAAGACAGAAAGCAAAGAGAACCAAATAATACACCTAGATCAATGTCTGACAAATTTTAAAGAAAAATGATGTATTATGGTAGTTTGTCTTTGGATCATAATGCAGTAGTAATAACAAATACATTTGGAGTCTAAGATGCAACAAGCCCACTTCTCAAGCTTGTCCAGGGCCCTTTGGATGGCATCCCTTCCTTCTGTTGTATTAATTGCACCACTCAGCTTGGTGTCATCTTCAAATTTGTTGAGGGTGCACTCAATCCCACTGTGTATTTCGTTGATAAAGACATTAAATAGTACCAGTCCCAGGACAGACCCCTGAGGGTCACCACTCATCACTGGCCTCCACCTGGACATAGAGCCATTGGCCACAACTCTGGCTGTGGCCATCCAGATGATTTCTTAACCACTAAATAGTCCACACTTCAAATCCATATCTCTCCAATTTAGAAATCAAGATGTCATGTAGGACCATGTCAAAGACCTTAAAATATACAATACATATACACAAAATATGTATAAATAATAAGTATATCCTATCACTATGGATCTCTGGACCACAGTTTGAAAACCAGTGGACTTAAATATAAATTTGCAAAGACTGATATTGTCCAAGAAGTTTAAGATTTAGGGTTCTAACTCATACTGTTACTTATTAGCAATAGTAAAAATCATAATTAGGTCTTTTTTTAAAAGCTCACATTGGAGGTTTCATTACCATTTATTTACAGTGGTCCTTTATAAATCATCAACTGGATATTTCTCTCTCATGTCTCATGAAAACATTTCTGTAAAATCCTCTTAATGGACTCTATGAATCAATGCACAATAAGTGTCACAGGTTGAATCGACGGCTTAAGAGCCAAGAAGGCCTTTTTATAGTCAGGTGTCAAAAGCACTGACTAAATTAGAAACTTTAATCTATGACAGTCAGTGAAATTTATGCTCCAAAGTGATAGTTTGAAAGTCATACATTTTTTGCTGCTATGGATATGAAGATCTGTCAGGACCAAAGGAAGGAAGGGCCAAAGGACAGAAGATTCACTAGTCTGGAACTCAGAAGACTAAGGGGATATATAATAAAATTATACCAGTCTTCAAATAGATAAAAGACAACTGGGAAAAAAAAAAAAAAAAAAAAAAAAAAAAAAAGCAGAGGTTGGATCATGGGGAAAACTTTCTAATAGTGAAGACTGAAATACTGGAACACATATATGGAAGTCTGTGAAATCTTCATCACTGTTTTTTGGTCCAAGAGAGTCAAACAATGTAAAGAATAAATGTGTTGCAACTGATTTTTCCCTGACTCTAAAAAAAATGCTCCCTCATAGTCTGATACAGATGTGTTATTTATGAATTTTATCATGATGATGGAGAGGATTCAGTCACTTCTGTGTTATGTCTGTAAAACCCAACAGCTCAGTATCAATGCTTTATCACTAGCACCTACTTGAAGTAGTTTTCCCCAATCCCTTTCACCAGGAAATCCCTCATAAAATGAGTTTGGATTACGTATTTTATACCTGAGGCAGGTTTGAAAAGCAGATTATTTAGGTGGAATTATAAGAATAAGAAATAAAATATAGGCATGGGTAAGAATATCTCAACTTCAGTGAAAAACATAAAATCCGAGACACAATCACTCCTCTAAGCCAAAATTTAATTATTAAATAAAATGATCTCATCATCAGTTATACCAATATTATGGTTTACAGCCTGAATCTCTTCTGAGTGACAAGCATTCAATAAGTGCTCACTTATCCATACAGATGCTGCTCAGATTAAAACCTAAGTGAAAGGAGCCCTCAAATTATGACCTGTGGCCCTTAGCCCTGCTAATTTCAGTTAGCATATGCACTAGTTTATGTTCTTCTTACTGTCTGCATTAATTTTATGGGTTTGTTTTCGAAGTAATTACAAACTATTAATAGATGAAATATTTCATCTTGTTTTGTGAAGAACTTCTCATGTACTTTTAAGAATGAAATGAGAATGCTATATATATATTGAAATATAATTTCTGATATATAAAAGAATAAACATTTAACTTGGTACAAAGCTTAGACTCTTTTTGAAACAGTAAAGCATAATTGACTGAATGGTGAATTAAGAGATAAGTCAATGGGAATGGAGACTCTATGTCTGTAAATAGCTCTCTAAAGAGCTATTGCCATTGAGTGTCATTTGGTCATGAAAACATCTAAGCAATTAGATGAGATTGAGTTGTACAAAAATGGATATAGATGTAATTTAATATACAGTTTGCTTAATTCCTCAAAAACTTCAATTAATGTTTATTAAAGGCACTTTCAGGTGCAAAGAGATCATGCTTCTGTAATTTACGAAGTTAGCAGTTGATAATTGCATATCAAAATACACAAAGGATAGTTTATGTCACTCAAAACAGTCTCTTCTTCAGTATATGTCCATTTAACAGAGAAGAGAATGATTCTGGGCTCCCACAGAGATGTTTTAATAAGTACAGCAGGTAAGCAAGAAGGAAGAACAAGGTTTTGTTAAATTGTCCTAGGTCTCTCACAGTCCTGAGCTTCCTAGGCAATGAAGGGTGAAAAGTCATTAAGACCTTGTTAAGGACAAAACATTAAAACTAACACTTCATTTAAACTTATCAATTTTAAATGAAAGTGACTGCATTAGGCTTAAATGGCAAGGTTTTGGTAGCAGAGGGCTGCAGGGGTGTCCTCTGTGAGCAGAGTCCAGCAGCTGCCCCAGGTCATATCAGAGCCAGCTCCAAAGGTGCTGCTGACCAGAGCTGAGCCAGCGAGTGACTGTGGTTAGGCCTCTGGGAGAGCAGATTGAAGAAAGAGAGAATAAAAAAAAAAATGCTGTGCTACAGCATCTGGGAGAGGAAATGTGAGGAAAGGGGTGAGAACCAGCCCTGCAGCCCCCAAGGTCAATGCAGCAGGAGGGCAGGAGATGCTCCAGGCAGGCAGCAGCAGCAGTTCCCCTGCGGCCTGCGGAGAGGCCCCTGGTGCAGCAGGCTGTCCCCCTGCAGCCCATGGGTCCCACATGGAGCAGATCTCCACGCTGCAGCCCGTGGAGGAGCCCCCGGTGGAGCAGGTGGATGTGGCCTGGAGGAGGCTGCGGCTTGTGGAGAGCCCCTGCAGGAGCAGGCTCCGGGCCAGAGCTGCAGCCTGTGGAGAAGAGCCCACGCAGGAGCAGGGGTTCGCGGGGTGGGGGGGGGTGGGGGGGGGGGTCTGCCACCTGCTGGGGACCCGTGCTGGAGCAGTTTGCTCCTGAGGGATGGTCCCTGTGCAGCGGACCCATGTGGGAGCAGTTCTTGAAGAGCTGCTGCCTGTGGGCAGCCCCTGCAGGATCAGTTCGGGAAGGACGGCATCCCGTGGGAGGGACTCCACGTGGAGCGGGGGCAGAGAGTGACTGAGAAGGAGTGGCAGAGATGAAGCATTAGGGACTGACTGCAGAGTTGTTCTCCCATGTTGACTGGGCGGGAGGAGGTAGAAGAGGGTGGATGGGCAGGAAGCTGGTTTTGGTTTGCTTTAATTACTCACTTCTCTAGTCTGTTATTACTAGGCAATAAATTATATTAATCTCCTTTACCTTTAGACTGTTTGCTTGTGATAATTGGTTAGTGATTTCCGCATCCAGGAGCTTTTTCATCATATTTTCTCTCCCTGTCCTTTTGAGGAGGGAGAGTGAGAGTGCATGATAGTGGAGCTTAGCTAGCCAGCACTGTGAAACCACCAAGACCAAAGAAGTTCCTTCTGCTACAGAAAAAAGTTTACAATGACATATCACATTAAAAATGTTATCTTTATGCAGAAATGTTCAGATTTTTGATGAAGAATCCTTCAGCCTCACAAAGAATATTGTGAATCAAACATCAAAACAGTATTTCCATCAGTTCCTGGGTTTTGTTTTTGTTTGTTTATTATAACATTTTTAAAATGAAGTATTTTCTACAATGACACAACAATATGCCCAGATGACATGATTAACCAGTGTTTAGCTTCAGGTTATATTATGGTGTAAAAACTGTCAACTGATACAACACATGGAACATATATGCTGTGTTTTTACCTTTAGTTTAAAGGAGTGTTACTGAGCTGGACTCAAGGCACCAGCTTGTTCTATACAGATTTTTGAAAATGCTGTTTTTATTATGATCAACTAGTACTTATTCCATCACATATAGTAGTTTTAGATTCAAAATGTTTACATTGGATTTTATCCCAATATGTATGTTTTATAGAACTGTTGTTGTTTTCTTATTTTTGTGTCTGTTTGATCACCTGGGAAGCATTTCCCAAAAGAACTGCAATTGTTTTTCATTATGATAACACTTTAAGGTGCACAGAAATCTAATACATGTAAATGATATTGGTATTTCCAATGGTGCTCATACTTAGGTAGATGATAACTTCTGTAAAGCTTCTTCAGAAATTAAGCTTGTTATAACAGGTGTCTAATTTTCATAGAATCATAGAATATCCTGAGTTGAAAGGGACCAATAAGGATCATCAAGTCCAACTCCTGGCACCACACAGGTCTACCCAAAATTTTAGACCATGTGACTAAGTGCACAGTCCAAACACTTCTTAAATTCAGACAGGCTTGGTGCAGTGACTACTTCCCTGGGGAGCCTGTTCGAGTGTGCAACCACTCTCTTGGTGAAGAACCTCTTCCTGATGTCCAGCCTAAACCTCCGCTGCCTCAGCTTGACACCATTCCCGTGAGTCCTATCACTGGTGATTAAGGAGAATAGATCGGTGCCTGCCCCTCCACTCCCCCTCGCAAGGAAGTTGTAGAATGCTATGAGGTCTCCCCTCGGCCTCCTCCAGGCTGAACAGGCCAAGTAACCTCAGCCGCTCCTCATACGTCTTCTCCTCTGGGCCTTCAACATCTTCATCTCCCAGACTTGAGAAGAAAAAAAAAATGTTCACTTGCTTTAGAATTATTCTGGGTGAAAGCAAGAAACGATTTAACCAGAAATTATTATATCAATACTTTTATGGTGGGGAAAAAAAAAAAAAAAGTATGACAAAATCTATCCCTACATAAAAACTTTTTCTTTTTTTTACTTTTTTTTTTTTTTTACTTTTTTTTTTTGTGGTTGGTTGTTTTTTTTAATCAGGCTAGTTTTACATATATATGTTTGGACACAAATGCATGCATGTTCAGGAATGAAAAAGACAAATATGTATACTGCTCTCTAATTTAGATTCTAATCACGAACACAATCAGCACAAGCACCTATGTACCATTAGTACTGCTCTGAAAGCATCCACAGTCCTACAACAGAAGCCTATATTAAACATGCCAAACCGAAAACCTTATGACAACACAATCCTACACCCCAGTGGTATAAAGAAAAAAAAAAAAAAAAAGATGTCTCCAAGATGTCTCCAATTTTATTCAATCAGAATAAGCAAGCAAACAAACAATCAAGACAGTATGATGAGCATATTCAGACTTGGAATTTTTCCTTAAATATTTCATTAAACTAAAGGGGATGTTTGCAAATGCTCTATCACTTCTTTTTCAATATTGGGATGCCAATCAGAATTGAGGTTTATGCAATGAAAAAGTATGTAAATCCCTTCATTGCAAAGTCAATCGTAATATGAAAAAGGGCAAGTGCTCTGTGTTAGAGAAGGTTATAACAGTTCAGTTCCTATTATAAATAATGAGAGTGGCATGGCTAAATGCCATCACACCATTTTAGATGTCCTCACACCTAATTCAATTCCCACTGAAAACAGCAGGGATCACATCATTCAATTAACTTTAGTGGCCTTTGGATTGGACTTAAGACTCTACCCTGAATGTGATGAAGTTCTCTGTTGAGAGACTATGCACTTCCAACTCCAGTTATATTTGGCACTTCCTTACTCCAAGAAAAGACTTGGAGACCTTGTCTTTTCCAGACTGAAAATCAAAGTGGTGACTTTTAAAGGAACCTAGGAGATTTTCTAACCTAAATGCAGTTGTTTTCTTTGAAATCCTTGAGTAAACAGTTTAAGTGAAAAAACACCACCACCACCACCAAAAACACTTTCTGTCTTAAGACTCAAAAGATTATTAGGATAGAAACAACACAAAATACCAATCTGTTTTTGTATTCAAATGTTGGCCGCCGCCCGGGGGGGGGGGGGGGGGTTTGTTGGGTTTTGTGGAGAGCAGCCTGCAAATAATTATTTGGTAGTTTCTCTGTTTTGATATAATACTATGTAGGACATAAAATTTACAACTCACTTGTTACTCTTCAAGTAAAATTTTTCAACAGATATGTATTTTTCTGTATATTTAATGGTTGTTTATGTAGTTACTCCTAAGGACACTGTCACTAAGAATGCTGTCATCTTCAAAATATCAGAAAATATATACGCAGTACACATTTCCAAAAGACAGCAGTAAAATAATTGACAGACACAATTATTGTGCCCTCCAGAAACATTTGGAATGACAGATAATTTCCTCATAAATCATGTCTAAAAAATGAAAAATTCAATGGAACCTCATTTTATTAATATGAACTTATCAGTACTACTGGAGGAGGAAGAATTTGGGCTTACAACATTTATCCGACTTATTTTCTTTATAGAATTTTCCAGAATTTGCAGTCATGTTTGTACAGAAATATATATACATATCATATTCAAGATGAGCAGCACAATATATTCTGCCTCTCCTTATGTTGCTGTATTACTTTTACTGATCTCTGATGATTGACAGGAGAGCTGAGCTGCAGCCTGCTGTTTCAGAACAACTTACTGAGATAGCAGTGGAGTTTTTCTGTTCATCCAGACTAGGGAAAGAAAAGAAAAAAAAAGAGCATTTTAGATTCAGAAAGTCCAAGGTAACAATTCTGCATTTTTTCCATGCTTTCAAGCTGGAATGTTTTAATTATTTTTAATATAGTGGAAACTTTTATGTATATACATAAATGTGTATATATATGACTGAATTTGTTTAATGAGAATAAGGGTAGCTTCCCCTGCGTGCCATTTTGATTCATCAAAAAGCTCATAAATTGAAGTTCCAGAGACTTTTTAAAACATAATTATTTCCCCTATTTAATCTTCTTCTGAAGGTTATTGTTTATTTCACAGTGTCAATTGACTCCACAGTTGAGAAGCATTTGTTTTACAGGTAACAGTTTGGGTTATCTTGGGTTATCTATCAAGGGAAGAAGTTTGAGCCTTGAATAGATCTTCTCTACTTTTGGTGGTACTAGGATCCAAGGGGGTTGTTTTGGGCAATTTTTGCCTTTCAAACAGCAGATTTTGTACTGTAGGAGGCTTTACCAGATGCTCTTTTCCATAGAAAGGTCCATGGCAAAATATATTTTTCACTTTCATGTATTCCCCTGAGAATGCTTATATTCTTTCAATGCTACGCAGCTGGACATCTGGAATACTGTTATGGACAGTAAGAAATGCAATTTTAATCCATAATATGTATTGCAATCTTATAACCTAGGACTGATAACAGTTATGCTGTTCTTTAGAGAGGAATAAAAAAAACAAATGGAGGCCTTATAACAAGGGAAAGATTTTCTCTTCTTCCTCCTTTTAGGATGGCAGAGGAGTCACCAAGCAGAGAGAGTTGTTCAGATGCCCAGGGGAAAATCATAGCTATTCCAACCAACATACTCATCTCACAATTAATACACAAATTAATATCAAAATGTTCTTAACAAATGAGGAGCTTATGTAAAGCAGCAAAGACCTGACCTGCAGCTCACACAACAGCTGAAGCTTGATATCTCACAAAAATTTGAGGCTCCATATTCTTATTTCAAAACCATTGATTTTCATGATGCTGCATCAATGTGAAGTTTCCTTAACAACCTAAAGAATGAGAAGGAGTAACCTGAAGTAGTATTTCACTTACAAGCAAGATTATATAACTGTAATGTCCTCTGTCATAAATGTGAGTTCCCTATAGTATGAACATCTCTGCCACTGCCCTACTGCTATTGGCAAATAAAATTATTGCAAGTATTACACCAGTTCTCATTTAAGATGCAAAGTGACTATGTTAATAAGTGCCTATGTTAATAACAAGTCACTACACTGAATACTGTACTCTTCTGAAAATCTGGCTGTAAATATTATGTTGATAGCTGCTGGGTGATGAGCTGCTTTTTTAGGGATTTAATAGAAACTACAATCTGTTTAAATTGGAAACTGCTCCTAGGTACTGAAGAGATTAAAAAATCCTTATGCTACTAGATTGTGCAACTCAGTCCCAGCTCCGCCATCTCCTCCTCCTCAACGAGCAGTGCAGGAGGATAGGAATGGGGGCTGTAATCAGACCATAACAGCTCCTCCCTACCACTTTGCCATTCACTAACAAGCTTTCAGAATAGTCCCACCATATTTGCTGAGGAGCTCAACTCAGCTAGAGGGCTGGGACCAGCTGGAACCTGCTGTGTCTGGCATGGGGCAGCCCCTGATCTCCTCTTTTAGAGCCACCCTGCAATTACCCATGACAACATCTTGACACCAATGCCAGTACACATCTGAGGGCTCTGGAAGTAATGCATGACAGAAGAAGAGAGAACATGTAAAATTTGTTTTGTTTTTGAAAAATGGTTTTTGAAAGCCAGTGTGATGGGTTTACATGTTAAGGGAAAAGGATTAGAGGTTTCGAAGGGACCTGATAAGACTAACCAACTTACTACTACTACAGAGAAGAGACTTACATTTTTGCAATATAACACTTAGATATGACAACAAATCATCATTTTTTTTTCTCCTCCAAACCTAAACCCAAAAGACCAAGACTTTTGGGCAATAGCTGCTGCTTGCATTATCACAATATACCAAAATATTTAGAAGGTTTATTATTAAATCATTTTCCTCCCTGGAGCGCTGCTGCTGACAGCCACCACCACCGCCCATCCAACCACTTCCTCTCTCAGTATATCCAGTGTTTGAAATATCATTTGCCTCCGGTTGCAGTACTGGAGGGAGGAAAGAGAAGGTTTTTAAAATGAAGTGCAATTTTTCCGATTGTTTCTGCAAAACCCAGGTTTGTTGATCTTTAGATACACTGCAAAGAAAAACTTTTAGCCACAAAAAACTGTAGCCACAATCATCCCCTTCGCAAAGGGAAGAAGGAGAATGATGACCACCTCATTAAAAAAATAGCTTAAGTAGTCATCTGGGAGGCAGAATACAAAATATTGAGAGTACTATGGCCTAAGTGTAAAAGTATATATTAGACTGTGCTTACCAGTAAACTCATAAAATTCTTAAGAATACATATTTCCATCTTTTAAGTCCTCTCTACTGAAGCCTATGTGTAGATACAAGCAAGTATCCCCTGGAATATTTGAGCAGTAAAGTCAATTGTTTGTCTGAGAGTGGACTAATATAGCGTGAGCAACAGAGGTAACTAATTTCTCTTTTAGCCTGAAGAAAAGGAGTACAATAATTAAAATATAATAAGTTACATGGCTCAAAATGCAATCCAACAAAATATTTTAAAATACCAGCACTTTTGACTATGTCATGAAAACTAGCATAGGTTAACAGTGCATCTTCTAATTAGTTAGTAGGTTCAGATCAACTCCAGAAATAACTCAGGCATAGTGTTTGTCAGCATACCAACTTCTCTGATATTGAAAGGAATCTACAGCTAAAGGTACCTGTTTCCACTGAAACATGCTGGAATATTATGCTGTGCATATATGTGAGTATGAGTGTACAAGTATAAGCCTGTGTATATTTGACAGATCATTATTTTTTACTTTAAAAAATGAATTAGGTTTTGCAATGAAGTCATATTATAAACAATATTTCTAAGTGTAGGTCCAATTACACAGAGACATCTTAGTAATAAACCACCTGTTATAAGAATGCCATTCTATTGATCAGGTTTGGCCTTGTAGTGACTTTCTTTTCTTCCATGATGGACAGCAGAAAAGTATTTGAAATACTCAGAGAATCTTCCATGAGACAATAACCAAGAAGAAATCTTCTGCATACATTTCCTCTCATTGGCAATCAGAACCTTTAATTTTACTTTAACATAGTTTGCATGTATTAATCATATCATTAATGTTATGACTGACAGATAGACATTAGTTTAATGGAGAGTTCAGGGTTCTTAAATCAAGACAGGCTTTTGGGTTTTCATGATTAATAGAGCAATACCCAAGCCACATATGCTGTAAATGAAAAGAAAGATGGATAATGAGTTCATGCATCCGTTGAAGGAATTTTAAAATATATGGTGGGCTACATTACAATGATAGCACATTACACTGGAATTAATGCATGATATTTTGTCTGTCATGGTCAATGTTAAAAGAAAAAGTGCAGAGGCTAAGCAGGGATATTCACAAGTCAGACTGCAGTACGTTTAATTAGATGTAGGATGAATGGGGAAATAAAAAGGGAAAAAAAAAAAAAAAAAGGAAAATTCCAGTTTGAATGGGTTAAGTCAAAAGCTGTTTTAAGAAAAAAAAATACAAAAAACAAAGATTTGGGTAGGATTTTCTGAAATTCTATAATCAAATATCTTTCTATAAACCTCATACCATTTATTTTATTTTATTTTATTTATTTCATTTCATTTCATTTTATGACTTACTTATCTATTGAAATACAGTACATCATTTCTGATCTTTACCAGTCTCATAATTATTATGTAACACATGAAAAGATATTCCTAAATTTCTTAAACTTATGACTTAACAAAAGAATAACAGCATTGTGATTTTTGTCTGAATAGGGCAAAGTTTTACAGGAAAATAAAGTAATCATGTCATTGCCAGCTAAAGCAAGTAACAAAGTAACACCAAGAAAAGCACTGATGTGTGCATACATGTTTTTTTTCTTTCTTTTCTTTTCTTTTTTTTTTTTTGAGATAAGACTGATTTAAAGACAGAAGATATATTTAAAATTTCTAAATGCTTCGTATGAGACAGTACTGATAAGAGAGAGTGCCTCCTCTTATGTGTTTACATACAGATTAGACAAAGGGTAGACAGGGAGGAGTACATCTCATTACTATATTTGTACGTGTGCTTATTTACAAATAAGTAAATAAAAACACTAGGAGGAATAACAGAAAATGGCATATTGTTATAACTAAATACTGCATACCACAAAATTTAGCTCATTTTTTCCTCAAATATATTATTCATATTTTCACAAAATAATAAGTACATTTCAAACTTAGATCTTTGCAACGCACATAGAGAACAATTACTCTTTGTTCTAAGCTAGCAAAGTGTATAAACTAATTTGCTGCATCAATGCCTGTAATTAATGTTTCCTAACTTATCTTAGATCATATATACCTACATTACACCTGTAATTTTCCCAGGTCATTGGTAATACATTACTGCAGTGCTGCTAAGAATTCATTCACATGATATATTTTATTTCTGTAAAGCGAGGATTACTGCTCATGCTGTCTTAGATCCCCTTCCCTTAGAGTATGCCAGCATCACCAAAAACATACATTCTTTAACATCTGCATGGATTTGATAAAGAATTAAGCAAATTACAATGGAAGTGGAAGAAACAGTTGCAGAAGAAAAAATACTGTGTTATTTTCCTCTGCACACAATATTCTTGAAAATATTCATTTTTCAAATGCACCACAGCACAGAAGCTGAACACCTAAGAAGAATATAGGAGGCTTCTTATAATTACCTGAATGTTGGAGCAAGTGCAAACATACACTTGCACTATGATCAATGCTAGACTCTCATCAAGAATGCTAATTAGAATCTCATGTTCTTCTGGCTCCAGTAAACAGCTTTAAAATCTTCAGTGTAAATTGGAATCATGTGCACTGAATCAAAAATAAGATCATATTAAGGTCTATCCCAGTTAGTTTTATTAAACCATTCTTAGTCAAAAAGGGACCTGGGGATATTGGTCGATAGCCAGTTGAATGTGAGCCAGTGGTGTGCTCGGGTGGCCAAAAAGGCCAACAGCATCCTGGCTTGGATCAGAAATGGTGTAGCCAGCAGGACCAGGGAAGTGGTTGCCCCTCTTTACTGGACTCTGGTTAGGCTGCACCTCAAGTACTGTCTTTAGTTTTGTGCTCCTCACTACAAGAAGGACATGGAGGTGCTAGAGTGTGTCCAGAGCAGGGCAATTGAACTGGTGAAGGGTCTGGAGAAGAAGTCTTATGGGAAGTGTCTGAGGGAGCTGGGGTTGTTTAGTCTGGAGAAGAGGAGGCTCAGGGGAGACCTCTTCACTCTCCACAATCACCCCAAGGGAGGTTGTATTGGGGTGGGAATCAGTCTCTTCTCCCACGTACCAAGTGCTAAGATGAGGAAATGAGCTTAAGTTGTGCCAAGGAAGGTTTAGGTCTAGATATGTCACCTTCTACACAATACTTCAACTATTTATAAACTTCTATTTGCCAGCTTATTACAAGCATTACATAAAACTTCACTAACTCCAACATGAGAAGATGAAATTTGATGACACCCAGCCATAAAAAAAAAAATCTAATCTGACCTGAGAAAAAAAAAATGTTTTACTTATGAAAAGGAAATATTGCAAAGTAGTTTGTTTGGGATGCAACACTAAGTGTGTAGAGAAATGTTTGAAACTTAATCATTCAGGATTATTTTTAAGAACTCTCCTTAATAGTGTCAAGTTGGTTAGAAAACAAAAATAAAAATAGAACAAACCACTAAATGAAATTATTAATGCAAGCTTTTATCATTAAAAAATGATAAAAAACGGGGGGCATGAAAAGGTAAGGAAGACTTAAAGACAAGCCAATTACTTTTTGATTACACTAGTTCCAAGAAAAGTAATGTTATTGCTGGCATTACAGTAAGAATGGTCAGGGAAACACCACAAGTTGTCAGTCTCAGGTTCAATTTCTAGTTCTTACATGTGATGAATTTGGCTCACAAGTGATGAAATGAATACCACGTTTGGTGAGTTTTTCATGTTATATATGAAAGAACATTTTGATATACCCAGTGAATTTCTTAACTTCTGCCTACATCATTTGGCAGTCTCAGTTGTCTGAGTATCATGGTAATAAAGTGACAACATTTGCCTGACCTAAATTAGATAGTGATTCAAATGAGATGGGGCAATAGGTCATCTCTGGCAAAAAGTCAGTTCTGGTAGCTATTCCAAAGGAAATAAAAGAAATTTCTGATTTAAAGCTCATCTGTTACCATCTGCAGTCCTTTCCACCAAACACGTAGCTTTCCCGATCATTCTGTTGCTCTCTATCTGTTGCCTCAACAAAATTAACTACCTGCATCGATCTGCATATCTTCAGTACTTTTTTCATAGAACTAAAAAGATCAGTATGCCACTGGAGTTTTTGTTGGTTGTCCAGGAAACAAAACAAAACAAAATAAAACTCAGATACATTTTTTTCTAATAAGCTTTTGAAATAATATTAATTAAAAAACAAACAAACAAACAAAACAAAACAAATAAAGAAAAAAAGAAAAAAGAATCCAACCCACTGCTAAGACTTCTGGCAGAGAAGGGAGAATTCATTGACAAATGCAATAAGGCAATTATTGGATAACTTACCTTCAGGGAAACTGGTTTTGTAACATCTAATTGGAGATTTAGTTAAGATCTGAATCAGGAGGGTTTATATTCCTACTGTATATTATATTTTAATTGCTTTTTACAGTCTGGCTGAAAGTGCCACAAGGTACAGACTTATAATTTGAAGATATTATACATTTTCCTTTGGGAAGTGTCAAGAGTCAGCAGCAGAGGGAAGCAGAAGGACTGCAGTACTCTAAAGGAATTGCCTCCATCCAGGCAGATTTCTCTGGGAATTAAGTACATTGCTTCCTTTACCAGTTTTAAACTTGTCCCTCTGCTATTACATATTTGAAGGTGCATTTTTGCATCTTTTTTGTTCATTTTTTCTCATTTGTTTTACATGATCGGCTGAGATAGAGTGCCTTAAGAACTGTTAAGTGCAAAAATATACCTGGAGTTTCATACAAATGAGAATCAGGCTCCACATTTTAATGACTGATGCCTGTAAACTTACTGCTTGCTCATTACCAGAAGCATGTGTCAGGTTATTGAAGTGGTTTGAATACTGACAGTAAATGAGCTTCAGGGGGGGTTGATCTGCATTTCTTACTGTTTTAGTTACTCTTTGTGGAATCCGCTATGATACAGTAGTGATTATAGCAATTTGGTTTTTCAGATTTCTGCAAAAGCTATAACTTTTTATAGTGAATCACAAGTTCTTACTACAGCTACCAAGAATACCCTTAATACTTTCATAGATTGTCATAAATAATAATAATAATAATAATCTGCATAAAGTTATTCTCTATTAAATTGTCAGACCAAAAAAAAAAAAAAAAGTCCAAAAGCTTCCTGGAAACACTACAATAAAATACTGAGATTGCTTTTAATACTGGAATGTTTCTTTGTAAGGTTACAGTTTTGAAGGATAACCTTTTTTACAACGAGATGCATTGTGGAGAGAGGGAACCTGTAATAGTGTTAAAGCTATACAACCTGGAATGCCTTATAAGAGAGTCTAGTGTGTCTCAGCAAAAATTCATTCCAGAAGAATTCAATCAATTCTTGAGAGAACTTTCTGATGTGAAAAAATAATTGAGTGCTTGACATCTAACTTTATAGGTCAAGCACTGAAAAGGCAATATCTCAGCAATAAATTGGGATGAAATTGTAGAATTTTAGTTGTGAGGTATGTTTGTGTTTCTGTGGAATAGATGGTTTGGATGATGTAGGTTTCAGAGACTGCTTTCCATTAGGTCAATAGCAAATAGCAATGCTTTTATGTTTTTTCTCCCAACTTTACAGATTTTAGTTTAACCATTTTATATCAAACTGATGATTCCAGAAGCTATCTGGCCTAGAGCTTAACTAGGACATGCCTGCTTTTGACTTAGCAGTCTTAGTCCACAGCTTTGTCTGCTTCTTCCACAGGTTAAAAATGAGTCTAATAGGAGATTATCTCTTTCTAGCAGTATGAATTTATCTTATATTCGTAAATGACCGTGACTGTATCAAATACACTAATTTAATTACAAATGTTATCCACCTTCTAATGTTGCTGACCTTGATTGATAGGTTTTTAAAAAGAATCTTAATAGTCAGGTATTTTACAGAATTACTCTGGTGAGCTTTTAAATAAGCAGTGATCTAATGCCACTACAAGACCTTTTCACACAAATAACAACTTTACCAACTTTATTTGGTAGGTTTTAATGTTTTATTTTGGTTTATTCCTTTTTAGGAAAAGGAAGAAATAAAAGATTATGTAATTTTTACTTATAAACTTAAATGGGTGCTGACACTACTTATTTATAATTCTGGAGAGGAAAAAGAAAAAAAAAAGAAAGAAAAAAGAAAAAAAAAAAAAAAGGATGAATGTAGTCATAGCTCCAAACAAGACCTTGCATTTGTTCTGCTCAAAGTTTGCATCAGC
Organism: Oxyura jamaicensis; assembly: GCF_011077185.1. Taxonomy (NCBI): domain Eukaryota; kingdom Metazoa; phylum Chordata; class Aves; order Anseriformes; family Anatidae; genus Oxyura; species Oxyura jamaicensis. The sequence goes on along the minus strand of NC_048900.1, from coordinate 14,075,526 downwards.
AGTATAAAGAAAGAAGAGGCTATAAGCCACAGCTGTGTTTAAGAAGTGTCTGCAAAACCTTGTTTTTAAGGTTAAAAAGCCATTTTGCATTCTAGATCCTTGGAAATGATCATGTTTGGGAACATCAACAACCAGCAGCAAACCAGTCTTCTCTAATCTTTGCCCAGTCGTCTGCACAACCAAATGGTAGAATATAGCTAGGATATATTTATAGTAGTGAAGTGTCATGAATCTGCCTCTCATAGGTAGTTCCTATTCTGCAGAAGCCTAGAAGGAAGAAAAATGTCTTTGTGTCTCTCCGGTTACAAGAGAGCTATTCACTCATATCTGACACTGCTATTAGCTAACAACAAAAGCAATAGGATGCAGTTATTAGCACTTGCCTATATACAAAAAATCTGAAAGTGAAGAATAATAGAAGTCACTTGAAACCAAGACACCAGCCTTGATGATGAATGCAGATGATCCTCAGATTGTATATTGGCTATTTTGACAAATACACTGAAAGGTCATTGTCCCACAGATCATGAAAACCTCTAAAAATGCATCTAGGATATGAAGAATATTTAATTAATTAACGTTTCACAGGTCCTGAAAGGTGATCTTGTGCTTTTAGGAAAAACAGTGCTTCTCAATCCTTTTTGGGTATAGTGTTGCTGTTTTCTTTGGACCCTCAAGATGACCCAACATAAGTGGTTTGACCATTTCATATTGCAAACTTGTAGCTTTGATGTTCTAGTGAATGTGAGATAACAATTCCACCTTAGATTCTGCCTATTATTGTTCTGTACTGTGCTTATAATGAACAGTTGTCATAGATCCTTACACAAGTCGAAATGCGATTTTTGACTAGACAGCCATCATACTATCATGTGTTGTTTTTTCCTGTTTTCTCATTTTCTTTTTTTCTATTCCGCATCTTAAAAAAAAATATTTTGGCTTTTCTTGAAGAACAATTTGAAACCAATGAAAAAGACCATACGTTTCATTTTCTTAACTCTAAACAGGGGAGGCTGTTTTTTCTCCTTTGAGATTAGACTGACATTCAAAGTTCACACTTGGGACTTTATTTTCTGGCAACTCTCACTGCAAAAACAACAGTACTTTTTACTAGAAAAACGTGGAAAGTCTTGTTTTTAGGGCCCCTCAATTATTTTCCATGGCATTCCAAGAATCTTGTTATTCAGCTTACAAAGCTTGCTGTCTATCAGTCCAAATACTGGATCTAATTTTCCCATCACATTTATCTACTAAGTGAACAAAATCTATCCATCATAAAGTGTAAGAGCTGAAAACAGATCATTGGTACTTTGGATAGCAGCGATAATCCAATAAGAACATAAAAAGATGGGAGAAATGCACTATATCAGTGCAGAATTTCAGATTTACTGAATATGTACAGCATGTCTATAATCAACACTAGATTGTGTTTTGGATGGCTAAAAAAAATTTATCACAACATCAGGGTTTTTACAGCACATAAATATTCACCACTGGGAAAACCAATTTAGCATCTAATCAGACATAGCTGACTATTTATTACACTATGATTCTACTGCTCTTAACACTGTATCGTGCCACTAATTTAACATTAATGTGATGCTACATGAACTTGTTCTAAAAAGCAACTCTTTCCATGTATAAAAGTAATATCAAAATATGAAATCTTGGTTCCAGCAGTGAAACAGTTTTTCAAAAGAAGACACCAATACCCACTTTTTCATTTCCTCTTCAGTAACTGATAGCTACAGCCTCTGATATCTCCAATCACAGAAAATTACAGAGCCACAATAGCCCATAAAATAGAGTCTGTAAGGTGTCTTTCAATCTCTAGTCCCCAGAATATTGGGAAGTAGTTCTGGATGTCCAGAGTCAGGAACTAAGAAAAAAGCAACATGCTGTTAGATTTAAATTCAGGGTAAAATAAAATAAAATAGAATAAAATAAAATAGAATAAAATAAAATAAAACAAAACAAAACAAAACTACAAGGCTGGTAAATTTTAGAATCCTAATTAGTTACTAAAGAATATAATGGTAGCTACAATTTTATTTGCATGCCAAGAGATTTTTGGAGAACAGGGTTGCTGGGAGCTTTCTTTGTTTTTTGTTAAAAAAATCCATGAATGCAAGAAATGCACAGAAGAGTCCTCCAAGGATTCAAACTTACAGACAGTTTCTGCTGCAAGTACTTCCAGCAATTTTTGGCATCTTTTAATACTGTCTGGATAGAATTTATTAACATATATAGCCAGAGCTCTGTCCTCTATTGAAAGGCAATATAACACACATTCCTTGACAGATTAAAGCAAGCTGTACCATAAATTGTGCAGATTGAGTCCTCTTACATGGCTTACCCTAATCATAGCTCTGCCATTTGCTTCTCATGACAGGATAAAAATAAAAGTCTCATAAAACTAAAATAAAATAGAAAGTCTGCCATTCCTCCCTTAGAAAACATTTGTCAGAATCTCTTCAAAAATAATTGGGAAGAAAATGTGCTGAATTCTACAATCTATTGAGTCATTTTTAAAGCTTGCACAGGCATGTTAAAAGGCAATATTCTTTATGATCAGCTAGCTTGGGAAAGCATGCATTTTACATTGTCAAAAGCCTTTCATAGTTTGCTTCTTCTACCCCTTAAGAATAAGTTTCCCTTGAGTTTAAACTTAAATATTTATCCAGTGAGCAAGAAACAGTGCAACATTTAGGTTCACTTACTGTACCACAGTCTTCAGTGTTCTAAGCCAAGCTTTTCCCCATACATTTCTCCTATAGCTTCATGATTTACATTTTTCCCTTTATACAGTGTCTACTTTTGAATATTTGCTGTTTAAATGAAAGCAGTGAGGAAGCCTTCTTTTGCTGTATATGAAAAAATTCAGCTAATGGTACATTCTTTTCTGTCTTTTCCAAATATGACTGCTGAGAGATTGTTCATTTCAGAAAACTGAACTCTTCTGGTGCAGCAGACTAAGCCTGGCATCTTCAGAAATGGCAGTTGTTTCCCGTCTTGGTAAGAGAATAGAAATTGAATTGAAATTAGAATCATAGAATCATAGAATATCCTGAGTTGGAAGGGACCCTTAAGGATCATCAAGTCCAACTCTTGACACCGCACAGGTCTACCCAAAAGTTCAGACCATGTGACTAAGTGCACAGTCTAATCTCTTCTTAAATTCAGACAGGCTCGGTGCAGTGACAACTTCCCTGGGGAGCCTGTTCCAGTGTGCAACCACCCTCTCTGTGAAGAACCCCCTCCTGATGTCAAGCCTAAATTTCCCCTGCCTCAGCTTAACCCCGTTCCCGTGGGTCCTGTCACTAGTGTTAATGGAGAAAAGGTCTCCTGTCTCTCGACACCCCCTTACGAGGAAGCTGTAGACTGTGATGAGGTCTCCTCTCAGCCTCCTCTTCTCCAGGCTGAACAGGCCCAGTGACCTCAGCCGTTCTTCGTACGTCTTCCCCTCCAGGCCTATCACCATCTTCGTAGCCCTCCTCTGGACATTCTCCAACAGTTTCATTTCCTTTTTATACTGTGGTGCCCAGAACTGCACACAGTACTCGAGGTGAGGCCGCACCAGCGCAGAGTAGAGCGGGACAATCACCTCCCTTGACCTACTAGCGATGCCGTGCTTGATGCACCCCAGGACACGGTTGGCCCTCCCGGCTGCCAGGGCACACTGCTGGCTCATATTCAACTTGCTGTCTACCACGACCCCCAGATCCCTCTCTTCTAGGCTGCTCTCCAGCGTCTCATCTCCCAGTCTGTACGTGCAGCCAGGGTTTCCCCGTCCCAGGTGCAGGACCCGGCACATTAGGATTCATCTTTGTGCAGCAAGGCCATGAAGCAGTGAGAGAGCAATTCCTGAGGTGAATATCTGTGTATTGTACATCTGCCTACCAACATGAAAGGTGTCTTGGTAAAGGACGAAAATAATAATATGTGAATTATGGTTCCTTAAAACAATGGACTGTGACACCTAGTTGATGACACATAGGACAGCTTCAGAAGCAGGCAAGTTCCCTCTATATAAAATAATACTTACTATGGTTTTGACACAGAAAGGACCAAATTAAATACTTTTGTTAAAAATGAATTAAATAAAGAAGAACTTTTGAACAGCAAAGAGTGGCTAACTCCTTGAGAGTTCATGACTGGTTGCCCTAATTCAGGATTGCAGGTTATTTATATGTAATCTGTACTCAGTTCATCTGCTTTCAGAAAGACTTGAACTTTCTTAGAAGCTTTTTATAATCTTTTATAGTCAGATACAGTTTTGTTAGCTACATAGTGTTTATTTAAAATAATAATTTACAGGAACTGTTTCCATAATTTCTGTACTTCATTTGTTTTTTCTCCTATCCAGCTTATCCCTGTGTTCAAATATCTCTAACAGCAACATAACATTCCTTATACAGAAGTACTGTAACATTTCCTTTTGCAGATGGGCCATGCCAGGAAAAAAAACAACAACAAAACAACAACAACAACAACAACAACAAATTGAAAATATTTGATGCAAATAAAGGCCCAGGCCCAGGACAGTTAACACACTGAAATTATACAAAATCAGCAAAAACAATTGAACCAGAGTATAATAAAGCCAGTCTCCATAGTGCTTGGCTTCACTACAATTTGTCATATCCAATTGGATTAATGTCTCAGTCAATAGCTACAAGCAAGTCAGGTAGTTTAAAATGCTTATCAGTTGTGAGATTAAAAAAGACTCTCTGCCTGACATGCAAAAAAATGTGCTGACATACAGTAGATTCAGATTACAAATACATAAGTGCCAGTTAGGTATTACAAACTATGCATATTGTCCAAGATTTAAAAAACATATGTGTTGGATTTGTGTGGCAAAGTTTTGGTTGTGGGTGGGTTGCAGGGTTGGCCTCTGTGGACAGAGCCCTGCAGCTGCCCCAGGTCAGATCAGAGCCAGTTCCAGCCAGCTCCAAAAGGGATCCACTAATGGCCAGAGCTGAGACAGGGAGCTTGGGCCTCTGAAAGAGCAGAGTCAAAAAAAATGGGGGGAGGGAAGAAAAACAAAACAAAACAAAACAACAACAGCAACAAAAAACGCTGGGCAGCAGCAGCTGGGAGAGAGAGGAGAGGGGTGAGAACCAGCCCTGCAGCCCCCAAGGTCAGTGCAGCAGGAGGGCAGGAGGTGCTCCAGGCAGGCAGCAGCAGCAGTTCCCCTGCGGCCTGAGGAGAGGCCCCTGGTGGAGCAGGCTGTCCCCCTGCAGCCCATGGGTCCCACAAGGAGCCGATCTCCACGCTGCAGCCTGTGGAGGAGCCCCCGGTGGAGCAGGTGGATGTGGCCTGGAGGAGGCTGCGGCTTGTGGAGAGCCCCCACAGGAGCAGGCTCCGGGCTGGAGCTGCAGCCCACGGAGAGAAGCCCACGCAGCAGGTCTGGGGGGAGCTGCCACGCGTGGGGGACCCGTGCTGGAGCAGTTTGCTCCTGGGGGATGGACCCTGGGGTACAGAGCCATTTCGTAGCAGTTCTTGGGAGCAGTTCTTGAAGAGCTGCTGCCTGTGGGAAGCCCACACAGTATCACTTAGGAAAGGACACTGGAGAAGGGGAAGAGAGTGAGGAAGAAGGAGCAGCAGAGACAAAGCATTATGGTCTGGCCACAACATCCAATTATGGGGGAGGAAATAAAAGAGTGTGGATGGAGTAAGGTGTTTTTATTTTGCTTTAGTTCTCACTGCTCTCAACTGTTATTAATAGGCAATAAGGTACATTAATTGCCCCATGCTGAATTTGTTTTGCCAGTTAATAACTGTATGGCAGTTATTGCTAAGTGATTTCCATCTCCCTCTCTCAATACATGATCTTCTAATCATCTTTTCTCTTCCTGTACTTTTGAGGAGGGAGAGAGATGGTGCATCGTGGTGATCCTCAGCTGCCGATCGTTTGTAACACCACCACACCATGAAGGATTGGTACTGGTAGGTGCTTGACATGTTACAGAAGACTAAGCCTTCCCTTTACTGGAACAACAACTGAAGAACTTCATCTTTTTGCTTTTAACACACTTAAAAGCACCGATTCTTTCAGCCTATACTATTCCTCTTTTACATGACTACCAGAGTTACAGCATCATAAAACTGGTTTTCCACTCCATGTACTCTAACTACTCTGTGTGCCTGGCATCTGCTTATAGATTAGGGAGCCCATTCAGCTATGCACAGATTACATTTTAATTTCTAGTTCTTTGAGGAATCATGTGCCTGAGACAGAAAAGATGAACAAAACATATGTTTTTTTTTTTTGTTTGTTTTTTTTTTTCTATTAAAAATAATTGTAGTCCATGTCCGTTGTGGCATATTACCATATCTCAGATTTTGTACCTTAAGAATATGCATTGCAAAGCATGTGTATGATTAGTCCTTTCAATCATGTGGCCTCACTACATTTTTTTTTATTTTTTTTTTTAGGTAGAAACAGTTAGATTTCCAAATGTATTTCATTGCTGCATGCACATCCTGAGTTACCAGACACTCAGAGTGGAATTCAATGTCCTGGGTTAAGCATATTGAAAAAAAAACATTCTAGGTCTCAAAATGATTTTCACAAACCACACAGGGAAGCTGTCTCTGCTAACCAATAGGATAGGGAGTTCTGGACAATCTAATTGGCATGGCTAAGAACAGTCTTTCTTTCAGTTTTCAGTGCAAAATGCTCTGCATCTTCAGTTCTCCAGAAGAAAAACTGAACAGAAAAACATGTTTTTGCATAGAAAATAAATTATTTGAGTGGCTATGGCAAAATGTGCAAAAGCATATATAGTGCAGAGACATAGTGCATGTATTTTCTCACAACAAAAATCAAGTGAAATCAATGGTTTTTAATGTGCTATAGCTTTAAAAATTATGTTTTCATATTGTGTTGTTGTGAAATACATTGCTGTAAGCCAAAATACATTTATAAATATTCATAAATTATGAATTGTGGAAAAGTTTAAAAAAAATCAAATTCTATTGCTGTCTATTAACTGATAATTAGAATATATTCATGGCTATTCCTAAATCATGTAGTTATTACCAGAAGCTGGGAGGGGGGATTACCACACTTTTCCTGTTCTTATTCCCTTTGCTTACACATCACATCATCTCCTGTTTCCAGTAGAGGGATAGACCTAGCCCAGCTCTGAAACATCTATAGTGTTGAGGGGAATAGGAGGAAGGGATAGGAATGGGGAACAAAATAAGTATGAAACACAGGTGAATAAAAGAAAATTGGGTTGCAGGTTAAGTACAATTCAAAAGTAAACAGTGATGTCAACAAGACTGTGTATATCCCATTGATCGTAATGGTTTCCAGTTTTAAGGACAGGCCCAGGCATACTTGGCGAAAAAAATGAAAAGCTTTCCCTGAAATAACAGACCTCTGGATTAGTGAACAATATATAAATGGAGACAAGTGATAAAAAAGAAGAGGTGAAGACAATATATTAAAAATGAGATAGTAAGAGTGGTATAAAATCTACAATCCTGTGCTGTTTAGACTCAATTTAACAGTGAAAATAAACAGTTCTTAAATCCCTACCAACTTTTAAAACCCAGCAAGAGGAGATACTTCTCCATTTTGATCCAGTCATCTAGTGTTTTACAATTGTTATCCCCAGTGCAGCTTGTTTTTTCCATTCCTTCTTGCCCTGTGAGGTTTCAGCCAAAGATACTCTACATTCAACTGAGTCCACTTCAGAAGTTTTCACCTCTATTTGGAATTTAACATTTATCCTTAGGGGCAATTGCCCAATTATGAGTTTAATTTATCCTGACTTGGAAACAAGCTCAGAATAAAATATAAGTTCTTGTCTAAACTTTAACCTACTATCCTCAATAGAGTTTGGAAGTTTCCATAGAGATGACATTTTCTCCTATGATTTCTACCAATTTCTAGTTTCAGCTGGATTGAAGAACAGCAAAAGCTGTATGATAAAGGAAGCACTTTTTACAAAATTCTAGAAAAAGTTTTGGTTCAATTAGTTTAAGATTTAATTGGGTGACAAATCATCCCCAAACCAGCAAGTGTTCACAGAACTATATCTAGATGAATCGAGTGAAGAAGATACAGTAAAGGATCCATTCCCACAGCTCTTGGCAGAGAGCCCAACTGTAAAGGTTTTTCCCAGAGCCAGAGACAGCAGAGAGGATTCATTTAGTTACACACACTCATAAGAGAATTTCCTTCTAAAAAATAGCTTCCCCAATAAAAATGTAGAGATTCTTACATAATATATGAAACACTAAATTTAGTATCTCCAATTATGATACAGAAATACTGTGCTAGTTCAGTAAAAAAACAAAATTGCCTTCCTCCAAATTTAAGATAATAATATAATGCAGAGTAAAACATGGGAGACCTGACATTTCTTTATGAACAATGAAAATAGAAAATATAACATATTATGAAAACATTATGAAAATAGAATTCTAAATCTGAACCATTGGAATACAGTTTCAAAAATGGCTGAAATGTGTTTTCAGTACAGATCTTTTCTATATTTAACCTTTTAGAAATATAAACAAATGGGAAATATATATATGTACAAAGTCTCTGCAAACGAGAAAGTTTTTTTCTTTTTTTTTCTTTTTTTTTTTTTTCCTGAGAATTTCAAATTGTTGTGCTATTAAATCTGAAAATTTCCACATAGGTCTGGTTCAAACTGCAAAACTTAAGAAAGTACCAGTGAATATTCCAATGAGCTACAAAATCAAACCTTTAATGTCTATATGGAGAAGTCGAGTACTTCCTGGTTAGAGAAGGATAACATTTGGGATATATATGTCAGTAATTTCTCATGGTTCAAAAACAGAAGGAGATTCTTCTAAAATGAAATTTTGGCATCACACTGATCATTAGGTATTAAGGTTTAGTGTGTGGTATCTACAAAGAATGGTTATACATCAGACTATATGTCATACTGTACAGTTGTTATTAGTTTAATAAAGATATGATAGTGAATTTATTTCACAAGCTGTCACTTAAATTTTTTGAAAGTCAGGATGAAAAACCAAGGAATTATTTCAGATCTAGCTTTCTAAAGCACTGTATATAATTATATTTTATAATTTTCAACTTATAAACACCGAGAAATAAGAGAACTTACTGAAGTAAATTACTAAGAACACAGCAATATCACCTAAAATTAATATATAAAACAAAGCTACATTGAAATCATTTGATATTTCCCTAAGTGAGTCAGAGAGATCAGCTGCACATAATTTTTTAAATGCATCAGGCAGAGCGTGCTAAATGTTAATGATTACATTTTAAGGGTTTAATGGTTACTATATTTCTAATGTAAGAAATAGCTGTTCTAATGGGAATGTACATACACTTTACTAGGCAGCTAGTTCCCCAGTTAAAGATATAAAAAAAGATTCAAAGTTCCTCAGGGAAAACCAGAGTTGTAAATGTATCAGGGTTAATTGTCTGAATTATTGGAACACTTTTTTCATGAGTTTAAGTTATTAAAATGGGAAGCATTGTGCAGTGAACTTTAGATTCATACTTTTTTCTTGAAAATATAGGCTGATTTTAGGCTAAAAGAATAATTTTAAAGATAGCTCTTATAAAAGAATTTTAAAACAGAGTAAGCATGAAATATTAAATTTCAGATTCTTTAAGAATTCTCTTCGGGAATGCTGACCTTCTGGCAAGCAAGAATACTCTGACTGGTAGGACAGAAACTTCTTGAGACATGAATACTTTTTTTCTGTACTATCAATAGATTTGGAGGAAACAGTGAGTCAGAGAGGAAGAGGAGAAAAGGAGAGGGAAAAGGGGATAAGAAAAAAAAATAACAAAACAAACAAACAAACAAAAAGTATATTTTCCACCTCACCCCCGAGATAATTCCAAAGGAATACAGTGTTCAAGACGGATCTTTCTGTCTTTGCACACAAAATTAGGAATTTTTAGATTATTTTTTCAAGATGCCTTTAGCGTAAAAGGAAAGCACTGTACTGGAAAGGGATTTCTCATTCTCCGTTCCTGGAAGATCTGGGGAAAATAGCTGTCCTCATAGTCAAGCATGAAAAAATGAAATTTACTTTTAATTATGCCAAAAGAAAACAGGGAAAAGCATGGATGAATTCCTAAAGGAACCATAGGAGAAACCATTGCCTAGAAGAAAAAAATGCTTCCCTGAAAAAAATACCTCTTCAGAGAATACGTGTGGTATTAGCTGCAGATAGTATTCATGTCTAATCTTGAAAGAGGTCTGTATTTCTTAAACAAATTTGGGATATTTGAGGTTCATTATTTAAAGTCATCTAATGCATTAAGTGAAGTGACTTTTTTTCTTACCTACCTAGGACCTCAAGGCCTTTCCAAACTTCAGGAAATATGGTCCTTCTCTAAGGTACAATTAAGAGGTTTTCAAAAAGAAAAAGGAATGATAGTCACAGGCAGAAAGAATATGGCCACCTACTATTCATTCATATACCCCACATTAAAAGGACATTACAGCTGTGAAGTTAAGCTCTTTAATGTAAGGAAAAGTTAAAGTTAAGATTAGCTCACAGTCAAGCACAAAAGGTTAAAAACAAATTCAGTTCATGTCTGACAGCTCTTACCTGTTTCTCCCATTGCACAAATACACAGAGAAGATCTGTCTGGTGGTGATGTTACCTGCAAAAGTGGCCCTTTTGCCAGTTACTGCAGAGGACAATGAGAATGTTGGAATAAGAATATTCAGGTTCTCCTTGTTCTCCTTCCACAGTCTGAAATGGCATATCTGGTGATGGCTAGGGACTTCTTTGCCACCACTAGTCCAACATCTTTTATTTCTTTCTTTCTCCTTTCTTTTTCTTTCTTTCTTTCTTTCTTTCTTTCTTTCTTTCTTTCTT
>NC_048900.1:14042102-14064563 GCF_011077185.1 Oxyura jamaicensis | reverse complement strand
TTTCTTTCTTTCTTTCTTTCTTTCTTTCTTTCTTTCTTTCTTTCTTTCTTTCTTTCTTTTTCTTTCTCTCTGCTTCCCATTCTTTTTTTTTTTAATTCTCAGTCCTATTCAAAAGACATTTGAATGTCCCATCAAGAGCATTGCAAATGCTCTTCAAGACTTTCAGTACAGTCCATAAACAAGTGATCATACCATTTCTCACAGCTTCTCCTCTTACTGGTCATTCCCTTCATAAGCATGCAGGCTCATCCTCTCTGCCATGCTAGTCCAAAGGTATTTAAGCTTCATTCATTAAGGTGTTTCGCCTTAGTTCTAAGGCAAAACACTGACACTGACCAAAGTACATTGGTACTTGCCATCTACCTGAGTATTTCTGAAGTCTAAGAACATCATTAATCAACTCAATAATTTTCTAAGTACACGTACACAAGCTGTTCAAGGTGAGTTAGCAGAGTAGGTCTGTCTAGGATGGAATTTCCTTTCTTCATAGCTGTCTAGCAAGTAAGCCCCTGCCTGGGGTTGCCTTATACGGTGCTTCAACTGCACTTCTGGATAAAAGCTCTTAATTCTAAATTGCAGTGAAGCTTTCCTTGCCTAATCCTTCTAAATTAAAATTTCTCCCTCAAAAAGTAAGTTGGGACAAACAAAATGTTTCACTAGAAATTATTTTTCTGTTGTCTTTTTAAAAGACTGTGTTTTATGGTCTGTAGCTTGTGTTCCTCTTTTTTCCATAGTATCACCTGCAAATCAACAGGGAAGATCTCCCTTAGCTCTCCTATCATAGCTCTCCTGCCAGCTCTGAAGAGACTTGCACTAGCTAAAGCCAAGTGAACAGTGCTGAGAGGAGCTCAGCTCCCAGGAGTTACTCTGGAACCTGAGCCAAAAAAAAAAGCTCCTTGTAGCTGAAGCTGCAGTTTGTGAAGACCACAAGTTAAAAGACACAGAGGGTCTGAGAAAGTATTTCAGTCTCTGAAATGAGTCTCACTGATTTCAGTGGTCTTTGGACCAGAATCACTTTTTTTTTTTTTTTTATAAGAAAAAATAAAACTGAACAACAACAACAAAAAATAGAACACATCCACCAACAACAACAAATAATAATAATTTCCAGAGCTCTTAGGCTGCAAAGACAGCCTGTTCACAGGGAAAAATACACTAAGAATTACTCTCAAACTGCTGCTATAATTCTCAGTCCTGTATCCTCTCTTGTAGATCTTGCACTTTTGTTATGTATGTCTATTCATTTTTGTTTGTTTGTATATTAAATTTGGTAAACTCAGATGAATGGGGGGGGAATAAAAAGAAACAAACAAACAAACAAAAAGATTCTGTAAGAATGCCTCGGGGGAAAAAAAAAAAAAAAAAAAAAAAAACTACTGACATGAGATGATTTTCTTTCCTTCAACAGAAAAATACAAATGGAATGAATGTAATGAAAATCCCCGTGCACAGCTCTTTGACAGAGACTATAAATCCTGCTCATGGAGGATTGCTCCAATAATTACAATGAGTGGAAAAGACAACATAGTCCCATTGACTGGGTGTCTCAGCTCCTGTGAGTGGTTCATCCAGGAGACAGAACAGAGGAGAGGAGAACCACCTCATTGGCATTGCTGTAGCAAGACCAAGAGGCAGGCCGGGATGAAATGGGGCCCATGGGCTCACAGGCAGAGTGAGGAATGCAGGTAAAGTTGGTCAGGGCAACAAAGGCTTTCTAATGCATCAGGGTCCTTCCAGGAGGAATTGATTATCTTTGGATATAATACAAGATAGGTAAGTCTAGGCAAAGTATTACCATTTCTATGCTACACAGAAACTTGCTGCGGGCAAACATCTGTATGTCTTTTTTGAGTAACTCGAGCCATCTGTAGTCTCATAAAAGAAACTACATCGGGGAAAGTAAGGTTTTTGTTGTTGTTGGTTTTGTTTGTTTGTTTTTAATCCTCCTGCTAATTGTTGTTTCTAACATAGATTTATTTGCAAGACACTTATCTGAGATTCAGAAATGACAGTCCATCAGGAGGCTCATTGTCCATCCCTCTCCCTCTAGAATAGACACAGACAAGCAAACCACATCCTGTGTCTCCACTTGCAGCTCTGAGTCCCTGGTATATTGGTGCCTGCCATGCAGCAGACAAAAGAGGAGGTGTCCCAGTTGTTTATCTGAAAGCTTACTCAGAAGGCATGAACTCATGAACTCAACCAAATCACTCCACTCTACTGATTTCAGCCTCTTCTCCTAATTTATCCTCTCTGAGGAATTTTTCTTCAACTAGGGAAAAAAGAATTAGTTGTCGTCGTGTCCCCCCCCCCCCCCCCTTTTTTTTTTTTTTTTAATTTTAACAGCTGGAATCAAAGGGATGTAACATAAATTAGTTATGAAAAATAAAGCAGGGGTAAAAATGCTACCCTTTCTCTTTGTCAAATGAAGCTGACAAGGGACAACTATGTTAGGATGAGTCCCAGACCTGGGAAACTGTTCAATTATACATAAGTAAATTATATATGCAATTCACATCCTGGCAAAGCCATATATTAAAATAAAGTAATAGATGATAAAATTGATTCCTTCGGGTAAGACTGTACAATACTCTGAGAAAATGTAAAATACTGCTTTTGAAAATCATTTTTTAAGTAGGCTTGTATATTTATGGATAGCTATTCTTCAGCCCCCTGAAATGTAACATATTCTACAGGCATCTCTTGCAAATTTTCAACTTTACAAAAAATGCTTGTCTCTAAGGAGTACACTGCCAGCTATCATGTTTCTTTTCATAGGCACTGTATTAATCAAAGTTCAGGCAGAAATAATTCTGCTACTTTCATTTATGCCCTTGAGAAATCAGGCTTTTGTGAGGCCCATACATTAGTCTCAGAAAAATCCCCTGCCACCTTCTGTCACCTTAGCTGTGCTTTCTTATCCTGCTTTCCTGAGCCTGCAGATGAAGGAGTCCCGACAGTTTCAGGATCTAATCCCACCTGACTACACTGGACTGCTCAGGCTATGTCAGCCATCTTCTTTGCCTAATAAAATGAACATCACAGGGTCTAAAGTATTTGAAAGGAAGCCTCTATCTGCGCTTAAAACAAAGCCTGAATGTCTATGTAATTCTAATGCAAGCAGAACTTAATTAGCATCAATTGATACTGTGTGAATCACTTAACCAAATGATGTAAACTTGGAATAGGATTTTTCAGCCATCTTTAAGTGAATCACATTTCCAGTACCATTGAGGGAATACCTGGTTTAACCACAGGAGCAAAATTTTTCTTCCAAAGCTCTGGCAACACCACAGTACATAACACCTAAGTCCTCACAAAATCCCAGGCTAGCCTGCAGAAGTATGGTACTTAATTAAGCATCACATTTATCATTTTGCCACTTGCCTTTGAAACTTGAAATATGACTGGGGCTTATTTATTTTGCAACTGTGAAATGGTGAAAGTTACTATCAGGTTGCTCTGTTCAGATATTTTTAATTAAAGAACATTATAATGCTTACAGAACCATTGAATTCCAAGGTTCTACTTTATAACAGTGCCAAGTATCATAGAACTTTAAAAATAAATAAATAAATAAATAAGGAAAGTGGAAATATCAGGAAGTAAATACAGAATTGGATCCTGAAAGTCCTGAACACCTATTGGTCATCTTTCTAGAATAATCACCCTAAGCTGATTATAAGTACAGTAGCAGCCAATTTACAGGGAAGCAAAATGGATGTCAGTGATAGATGAACAGAATTTACTCTTCTTAAGAAAACCTACTTCTGTTTCAAAGGCAATAAAGAGCAATAAAGCAAAACCACTTGATCTTTACCCAATATTTTGAGTCTTTCCTTCTTTGCCTTTTAAAATATATATGCTATTTATATTGCTTGTAATAAGGTCCTCACACCAGGTCCTGTCTACCTATATTTATATGATAGCTAGCACAACAGGGTCACCTGAGTTTATAATTGGGGGTTGTAAGAGCTGTGGGAATACACCAAAATAAACATTTATAATTGATTCTGTTTCAGCAGTGCCCCACAAGCAATGCCTGTGCAAAGATCATATAAAAAAATGAAACATTTTCAGTGAAACTTATTAAGAAGATACCATAGGAAAAAATACCCAAACATGTACCAGTTACAGCAGTATCAAGAAAAATGAGGTGTTAGCTCAAAGGCTCATTCAGTCTATTAAAAGCTAAGACCTGAACTCAGGTCTCCCAAATCCTTGGTGAGTGCCCTTATTATCAAGCTACTGCTGCATTGGTAAAGCTGTAGGACATTTCAGCTATGTGTTTCTACTTTAAATAACTAATACACTCATCAGGTCTGAAAGAGTTCAGTGAAGCAATTTCTAGTTTTCATCAGGCAGAAGAAAGACTGGGAGATCTCCCTGGGTGAGTGCTCTAATGATCACTGTAGTGATGGTCACTGAACCAATGTTACAAGGGCCAATCTTAGACAGACACCACTACTGAGTATCTAAGCAAGCCCAGACTAGAGTATGTTATAACTCTGTAGCCAAAGCAGATGCCTGAAAGATCTGTAAATTGTAAGTGTACTAATCAGGATAGAATTAATACTGGTTTCCATTTAACCCCATATAAGCATTTAAAATAGTGTAAGGAACATCAGTATGAAAGTATTTGGTAATATTGTGATAGTACAGGCAGACACAGTGTGCAAGGACTTAATGTAAATATGTGAGAAATGTGATCACCAAAATGCCAAGAGGCAGGACAGCCTGAAAAATAGACAAGGATGACTGTCAAAACCAAAACCCAAGAAAGCCATCATAAGCAGCTGATGAAACCCCCCTTCTGGGAGAGCTCTTGTCTTGACCATTGCTACTGTGTAACTTCACCTCTGTGATATGTTATGCACTTAATCATTTATGATACAAGCATTTAAAAACAATTAAAAACAGTTTTGTATATGTATTGAAATGTTACATAATGTCTAAGATCTAACCACTACCTTGAAGTATGCTGTTAGTGAGAGAATTTAGCAAAAATGTGTTTTCAAGTTTAAAACTTCCATGATTTTGTCAGCTTTCCCATCAAAGTACTCTCCACATCACTAAATACAGTTATATATACACATATATAAAAATCTTCATATATTCAGCTGCAACAAATTTAATAGCACAGACTGTTGTTTACAACTCATTGGTCAATTGATATTTGCTTTATAAGCTCCAGTGAATGCACTATATGACGTGGGCATTCAGTGCCTTCTCCTTTAAGCTTTAAGATCAAAATCAGCTCATCTCTTCAAGATGAAGATAGAACCCTCAGAATCTTTGGATTTGATGAGTGTTTTAGGTTTAGATGGTAAGGTTTTTGTAGTGAGGCAGCTGCAGGGGTGGCCTCTGTGAGAAGGGTCCAGAAGCTGCTCCATAGCAGAGACAAGCCAGTTCTAGACAGTTCCAAAGAAGAGCCTGCCACTGGCCAAAGCTGAGCAGCCTCTGGTGATCCACATTGGAGCAGATCTCCATGGTGGAGCAGGTGGATCTGATGTTCAGCCCATGGAGAGCCCCCACAGGAGCAGGCCCCGGGCCAGAGCTGCAGCCCATGGAGAGGAGCCCACGCAGGAGCAGGGGGTCTGAGGGGAGCTGCCGCCAGTGGGGGACCCGTGCTGGAGCAGTTTGCTCCTGAGGGATGGATGGACCCCGTGGTGTGGAGCCATGTGGGAGCAGTTCTTGAAGAGCTGCTGCCTGTGGGAAGCCCACACAGGATCAGTTTAGGAAGGACAGCATCCCGTGGGAGGGACCGCACGTGGAGCAGGGGCAGAGAGTGACCGTGAGGGAGCGGCAGAGACGAAGCATTTTTAAAGGGATGCACCGGATAGCTCTCCAATACTGGATGTAAATGGCAGCAGTAAGTTTTTCAGGATAACAAGCATCACTTGCAAAACTTTGACCAGTTTATGACCAGCACACAAATGGAAGTATGAGAGCAAACAGGTTCAGAAGACTTATACTGCTGTACAGGAACTTACAAAATTTCCTTAATGAGTCCATCAGTGACAATGTGGTATTGCTCATGTCTGGGACCCAGTTTTGGCCACTTAGTATTGCAGTTTGGATGTTCAAAGGGTTAGTTGCACATTGCCAGTGAAAGACTAATCTTCCAGGTTGCTCTTGTGTTCTCATGCACTAACACATAAAATGAACTTGCATATTTCTGTGACTACAAAGTGAGTTACTGGAGATAAAACTCTGAATTTGGTGAGAGAGGTGCACTTCCAAACCGACACTAGGGAAACTGCCAGGGACTGCTTTATTCTTCAGGATGTAACAGAACTGCAGGATAGGCAAACCGATGGCAAATTGCTTGTGTATTTGTCACAAGTATATTGCTGTGAGACCAAAATATGCAACTCATTTCTACTCCTAATAGAAGTGATAATTACATAGTCTAAGTTATTTTCACAATTCATCATCAGTTTAAATGACAGATCAGCTATCAACTTGCTCAGACAGCACTTCTTTAAATAAAAGCAAGTAGCATGCCACCTGCTGTTCCTCTGGAGTGTATCAAATATTAACACCCAGCAGGGAAGCTAGAGAAGTACTTCTAGCCTCCTTCAAGTAGCAATCATATTCAGAATTCACAGTGAAAATATACCTCAAAATATGTGTGGATATTCAAATGAACACAACCAATAAGAAAAATAAAACTGTCTCAGCTTTGACAAAAAGGCTATAGAAAAAATAGGTGAACAAATTCAGCTCACTTCATGAATGAGGACCAAAACTGGTCTGGGCTGCCTGTAATTATAAGTCTGCTCAAAATAGAACGGGACATTAAACACTGTATGAATTCTTCACAGTGGGTAACAATAGCTATATGTTAAATATTGAATAAATAAACATCTGACTTTCAGGCTTATTTTTTAATGGAAGCGTGTTTTCCAAAGCTATTCATGAAACCTTTATGTATGTTAGATACTTAAACCTCCTGGAAGTAAGAGTACTTTGAAAGTACAGCCCTTGACAAAGTTATTATGAGTTAGACTATTGATAGGTCCTGTAAATCTCCCTATTTGACAGACATTAAAACATTTTTTAAGTAGTTTCTCTCAGTATCCTTAGAATGAGTCATAGAATGATAGAGTGGTTTGGGTCAGAAGGGACCTTAAAGAACATATAATTCCATCTACCCTGCTATGGGCAGAGACACCTCCCACTAGAGCAAGTTAACAAAACTCCATCCAGCCTAGCCTTGAACACTTCCAGGGATGGAGCATTCATGGCTTCTCTGGGCAACCTGTGCCAGTGCCCCAGCACCATCATAATAAAGAATTTCTTCCTGACCTATAATCTAAATCTACCCTCTTATTTTAAAGCCATTAGTACTTGTCCTATCCCTAGACTCCCCAGCAAAATGTCCCTCCCCAGCTTTCCCGTAGGCTCCCTTTAAGTACTGGAGGGCTACTATAACATCTCACTGGAGCCTTCTCTTCTGCAGGCTGAACAACCCAAACTCTCTCAGCTTGTCTTCATAGAAGAGGAGCTCTAGCTCCTTGATCATTCTTGAGGCCCTCTTCTGGAGTTGTTCTAATACTTCCATATCCTTCTAGTGCTGAGGGCCCCAGACCTGAACACAGTGCTCCAGGTGGGGTCTGATGAGCACAGAGTAGAAGGGGGAGAATCCCCTCCCATGCCCTGCTGGCCATGCTTCTTTTGGTGCAGCCCGGCATACAGTTGAATTTCTGGGCTGCAATCACACATTGCCAGCTCATGTTGAGCTTCTTGTCAATCAACACCCCCAGGTCCTTCTCATCAGGGCTGCTCTCAGTTCATTCTCTGCCCATTCATGTTTGGGACCACCCTGACCCAGGTGCAGGACCTTGAATTTGGTCTTGTTGAAGCTCATAAGGTTTACACAGGCCCAGCTCTCAAACCTGTTAAGGTCCCTCTGGATGGCATCCCTTTTCTCCAGTGTGTCAACAGCACCACACAGCTTGGTGTCATTGGCAAATGTTCTGAGGGTGCACTCAATCCCACTGTCCATGTCACTGACAAAGATGTTAAACAGCACCAGTCCAAATACGGACCTCCTGAGGAACACCCCTCGTCACTGATCACCTGAACAGTGAGCCATTGCAACTATTTGAGTGTGACCATCCAGACAATTCCTTTCCCACCAAGTGTTCCATCCGTGAAATCTTTGCTTCACCACTTTAGAGACAAGGATGTTGTTCAGGACAGTATCAAATGCTTTGCAGAATTCCAAGGAGGTTATGTCAATTGCTCTTCCCCTATCCAAAAATGCTGTAACCTTGTCATAGAAGGCCACCAGATTTGTCATGTTGGCGTCACCAATTACTTCTTCATTTTCCATGTGCCTTAGCAGACCTTGCTACACACAGAGGTGACAAAATGTCTAGCAGCTGGACAAACACATAATACAATGGGTGAACAGTTGGCTGATGGCTCAGGCTCAATTGGTTATATAAATGGGGTTACACCAGGCTGGTGAATGGTCAGATGTGAGGTTCCCCAGGGAGAATGGAGGTTCTCCATTTTAGGGCCAGTTCTCTTCAATATTTTTATAAATGATTTGGATGCAGGGCTTGAATGCATACTCAGTAAATTTGCAGATTATAGTAGATTAGGAGGAGCTGTTGACTCCTTTGAGGGTGAATAGGCCTTGCAGAGATACCTTGACAAATTAGAGGGCTGGATAATCACCAGCCATATAACATTCAACAAGAGCAAGTTTCAGATTCAGTACCTGGGATGGAGCAACCCTGGGTATATGTACAGACAGGGGGACAAGAGGCTAGAGAGCAGACCTGAGGAAAGGGATCTGGGGGTTCTGGTCAATGGCAAGCTGATTATGAGTCAGTATTGTGCCCTGGTATCCAAAAGGTCCAGCTGTGTCCTGGGGTGCATCAAGCACGACATTGCTAGTTGGCTGAAGGAAGTTACTGTCCTGCTCTACTCTGCGCTGATGCAGCCTCACCTTGAGTACTGTGTGCAGTTCGGGGCATCACAATATAAAAAGGACTTAAAACCATGAGAGTGTCCAAGGGAGGACTATGAAGATGGTGAAGGGTCTAGAGGGGAAGACATATGAGGAGCAGTTGAGGTCCCTTGGTTTGTTCAGCCCAGAGCAGAGCAGGCTGAGGGGAGGCCTCATGGCGGCCTGCAGCTCCCTCACGAGGGGAGCAGAGGGGCAGGCGCTGAGCTCTGCTTTCTGGAGACAGCGACAGGACCCGAGGGAATGGCATGGAGCTGGGACAGGGGAGGGGCAGGCTGGGTGTTAGGGAAAGGTTCTGCACCAAGAGGGTGGTTGGGCACTGGGACAGGCTCCCCAGGGCAGTGGTCATGGCACTGAGCCTGCTGGAGTTCAAGGAGCATTTAGACAATGCTCTCAGATGCAGGGTCTTATTTTTGGGTGGTCCTGTGTGGAGCCAGGAGTTAGACTCAATGATCCTTGTAGTTCCCTTAAAACTCAGGATATTCTGTGTTTCTATGATTCCATGTATTACAGTATCTTCACACCACAGGTAGCCTGAAATAGCAGGCAAATAAAGCCATACTTCAGATGGCATTCATGATGGTTTAACCTTGATCAGATGCTACACCTCCACCCAGCTACTCTCTCACTCCCCATCCTCAACAGGGTGTGGGGAGAAAATAAGATTAAAAAGTTCGTGGGTCACAGGAAAGACAGGGATATCATTCACCAATTACTATCATGGGGACAACAGACTCATCTCAGGAAAAATTAATTTCATTCATTTCCAGTTAGAACAGTGAGGACAGTAAGAAACAAAGACAAATTAAAACACCTTCTGCCCTCCACCCCTTCTTCCCATGCATAGCATCACTCCTTAGTCCCAACTTTGCCATCTCCTCCTCCTCAACAAGTAGTGCAGAGGGATGGGAAATGGGGGCTGTGATCAGCCCATAACAGCTCCTGTCTGACATTTCTTCCTCCTCTCACTTTTCCCCTGCTCCAGCATTGTTCCTCCACAGACCACTGCTCCAGCCAGGAATACCTGTTGCACCATGGTCCTCTCCATGAGCTGCAAGGGAACTTCAACTCTGACTGTTTCTCTCACACTTTTTTTCTCACTCCTCACTGCTATGCAGCATTTTGGCATTTCATATATGTGCTTTCCCTCAGGCACTGCCAGCTGTTGCTGATGGGCTCACTCTTCACCAAGGTGGGGCTGTTGGAGCTGGCTGGAAGTATCTCAGTCTGGCATGGGGTAGCCCCTGATTTTCTCTCACAGAGCCACCCCCTCAGTTTACCCACTGCCAACATCTGGCCAAATACACCCAGAATTAAGTCCTGTAGAAAACTGACAATACCAAAATGTATTGAATCAGTGAGAAACCTCATAGTGGGTGTACTGGTTGTGAAAAATTAAAGCTAATTTCTGCAATTGTGCAACTGGTGATCTGAATCACAAAAGCATGGGCTATCTTCATTCAGTCCAGGCCTACGACTGAGAAGGAGAAAGGCAGGAACTGGAGCTAGCATCGGCACAGCCTGCATTCAGCCTGCATTCAGTTCTCAATTGCTTTTTCTGCTGCGCAGTTCCCTGCACCAATAAAGAAAGGCTGAATGCTATGCTCAGATATTATTAGAGGACCCTGGTTTTAAAATTGAGTGCAGAGATATTTTGGCTGTCCAAAAAAAATAATTTGGGCTAACTTCCATTCCTTGAGGAGTTCAGTATAACTTACTTTAAAGAATAAATTTTATATTTATTTACTGTAGGGAAATTGCCTAGCTTTCCTAAAATAGGTCTTGTAGCTCCTGGAGATCATTAGATGATCCAAAAATCAAGTACCCCAAAGTTGTTTGTCCTTTTTGGCCAAAACAACGGACTGTCATGAAATGACAGACATAAATTTAATCTCAGACATAAAAACCAAACAAACCAACCAACAGAAACCGTTGTGTTAGTAGCAAAAAAGTCAAATAATAATAATAAAAAACATATAATTTAAGATATACAGCTATATAAATAACAAAACATAACAATAAAACTCAGATATTTTAGTACCCTGATTTGTTTTCAGTCCCCTGAACAAATGGTTCCAAAATTGCAGTCCACCAGCAATCTGCATAGTAAGTGGCTAGTAGAGAGCTCATAGTGAATCCTTTTGAATCCTTAAAACAGCTGGAGTAAGAAATGTTTTATTTCAGCTTAAGGACAAGCTGGGAGGTCTGTTTTGCAAGTAATGTTTTTTCATGTAGCAAAGTGAAGAATCTATGAGGGAGATGAAAATGTCTTCCCTGTTTCTCCCTTGTTTTCCCAAAGACAGAAAAGTAAATCCATTCCTCTAACTTCTAGTTACAACATGACCACAAAGGTAGGGAGCAACAGGCAAGAACTGCTAAGACACTTTGGGGCTGCACCTATATTCCATCTCTTTCACCCGTGTAGCATTCCCGTCTGCAATGTTTGTTCAGCTCATAACCAGATAAGGATGAAGGATGTCACCTGCTTTAACACAGTAACTGTCACCATTGTGAGCATGAGACCATGGGGACTCAGGACAGTACTGGTGTGGGGAATAGCCCCCAGTGTTTTACTGAGTATCCAGGCTCTCATGGAGCAATAATATTTCCTCCATAGGATCAACCTGACCAAGATGGCTCAAAGTTAGCTTGGCTACGGCCTTGTAAGCTACCATCACTGTGCTGTAAACATCCTCATAAAAGGACTGACTCTCCTGTCCAGCATCTTCTCTGTCTCTCCCTCTGAAGTCCACTGAGGGCATTAAAAAAAGAAACAAACAAAAAGTCTGATATTGTCCCTTTTTCTACTTAATTGTCATGAATCTCTGCCTGATTTTCTACTTCCAGCTGAGCCAATCTTCCAGAAAATGTGCTGCCAGATACGCAGAAACTTCAAAATTAATGAGGCAGGCTGGCAATAAGTACATTTCCAGCCACCCCAACTCATTAGCATGATGCAGTACCCTTCTAACTTATTGACTTGTAAGTTGTCTACAGTTTGTCTTACATCCTCAATATATGCATATTCCTCTCAGTTTTCCTGACCTCAGCGTCACTTTTTTTTTTTTTTTTTTTTTTTTTTTTTTAATTCCTGACTACTCCAGACCTATTCTTTTGTTCCTTTGGACACTCATTTTTATTTTTCATCTAGTGTACTCCTGTATCTTTCTAAGGTCTGGTATCTCTGGTCAAAATTATTGAACCAGAGCTTTTCACATCTATTAGCAAGAAGAAGTGTTATTTTTAGTGCTAGGGGTAGAAGCACTGTATTTCAGAGACCAGTTTGGACCTGAGCTTCCTACTCAGTTGATAATTCCAGGCTCCATTGGTGTAGTGCAACCCAAGGGATGAGGTTTTGATTATACACTGCAAAAATATGATCAAGGCAATGAGCAGCTACAGGGAATGGCTGAAATCTAGGAAAGGAGATTTTATTGTACTGCTAATCTTCAACATATTCTGAAAATTAGAATACAGGGGACTTAGCAGCAGGTGATTAGTGAGCCAGAGATTTATTTATTTCTAATCTGATTGAAAGATTATTTTTTTCTGAAGTAAAGATCTCTGGAAGGCAAATACACATGAGGAACTGTTGAGCATGGGTCACTTAGGAAAAAAACAAACAAACAAAAAAAACTGTTGGCAGGGGATTTTCACTTTACTCCATAGTGGCTGAGTTTTAGACTGATTACTGAATTGAATTTGAAGAATGACCTTGGAATTGATTGGTAAGGGAAGGAACAGATGTCTTAGGGCAGCAGCAATTGTTTGAGCTGTTAGAAAACATTAATCCTATTTACATACAAAGACTAGTTCTATACATTTTGGAATATTAAGAAGGAAATATAAGTAAAGAAATAACATGCAGAAAAGGGCAGAGGATAAAATAGAAAGAAGCATGTGAGGAGACGGTATGCACATGAAGACCCTTGTTTCATAGGAAAGCTATAAATCAGCTACACATCTAGGTTTGCACTGGCTGAAGTAAGGAAACAAAATATAAATGCTTTTACCCTGATATTCATGACTAATGCTTGTCTTAATTGTATTAGAATTCTTACCCCATGACATGCTTCTATGGTTTCACTGAATTATGGAGAAACATGAAAGTCTCAAGTTCTCTGTTGTAGTCTGTTCTGTACTGTGAAAGGCTGAGTCAAACTGAAAGCTGCATCTTTTCTACCTACAACTTAAAATGAATGATGATAGTGGGACACTACTTTTAGTGAAATGGAAAGAAGTAACCTTTGTAAGATTTTTTTTTTTAATTATGAATTATTATGCATCAAGAGCTCATTCAAATTCATGTAACTTCAGAGTAAAATCATATGACCTGATTTTTTACTTCTACCCATAGAAAAGAGGTTTTTTCTTACCTACAAAAAGTTGCTGTTATGGTTTAGGACAGAGTTATTATTATTTTTTTTGCTAAGGCTCAACAAATGCTCCATTTGTGATTTTGGATTTTAGATGAAACTAATCATGATAACACACCAAATTTTAGTTGTAGCAGAGCAGAGCTTGCAATTGCACAGTGCGCAGAAGCTGCTGGCTCAGCATCTGGTGGCCCTGACAAGCCACGAGCAGCACTCTGTGCTGCTGAATGCCGCTCCAGCAGCACCTCCATTTGTCTTGTGGAGACAGTCACGCCCCTGCTGGGGGAGTCTCACTCCTGGTGAAGTCTCGAGGTGTCTGTCTTCCTTTTGGTGCCTCCCTCCTGACAGGTCCTTGGTAGGAGGATCTCTTTGCTCCTCCTCCTGTGCCAAGTCCCTCAGAGACGTGTCTTTGAGGCACAGAGCTGCCCGGCCTATGCGGGCCGCGGCTGTCCCAGGCCTCAGCTCTACCCCAGGGAAACCCCAAGGGCAGGAGATCCTGGGCCTGGGCCGCGGGTGCTCGGGGCCAGGCCTCGTGTCCTGCTGCGGTTCCCCGCCGCCTGGCGCTCTCACTGCTGTGTCGGCCCTCTCCCTCCCTCCCTGTCCCGTACCTGGCGGCACTCTTGCACGCTCGGCAGCTCATCGTCAGGCTGGGAGCGGGCCTTCGCCTCTTGCTCCTTCGGCATCTCCCTGTCCTTTCTCAGAAAGACAGAGGCAACCAGGGCAGCTGCTGCCTCCTGATGGCGCTGCGCTCCTGGGAGTGGGCACCACGGGAGCTCGGGCCCCACAAGACACACCGTCACTGTGGGGACATCCCCCTGTCACAATGGTCTTGTGGCCTGACGCCGACCCATGTCAGTGCCCATCTGCATCCCCGTTGATCTTGACCAGGCCTTGCAATATCGATAGTATTCCCTGGGCATTTGTGGAGGAGTCAGGCATGGCAGCAGGCAGGGGAGAAGGCAAATTAGCGTCTCTGGGTGCTGATACAGGCAAAGGCTCCTTGTCCCCCTCACTGGCAGGACCTGCAGCCTGCGCAGAAGCTGCTGGCTCAGTATCTGTTGGCTCAGAGAGGGCAAGAGATGTGCTCTGTGTGCTGCTGACTGCTTCTCCGGCAGAATCTCCAGCAGCAAATCTCCGGGGACATTTGCAGATCCCACAGAATGCTGGGGTGCAGCTGTTGGTGTTGCTTCTTGCCTTGGGAGAGACGGCAAAGCTGGCAGAGGCTCTCTCCTCTAACTGGTGGCACTGCTGCGGGGCAGTGCCTGCCTCAGCTCTAGCCTGTCTGTCTGCAAGGGAGGCCAAGGAGAAAGGTCATGTTGTCATAGTCATTTCCCACCTGCCCCCTCCAGCACGTGATTCCTGCTTCCCAGCAGCTCCCAGGGCTGAGGAAGGCATTAGGCCCCATTGCCCTTGGGCTCCCTACCTGTGTGCACTGTCTTCCAGAGGCCTGCAACCTGTCTGGGCAGGGGAGCAGGGGCAGCCTGACCCCATGGATGGACGAGGATGGGATTGGGTTGCACAGTGATCCTGCCTGCACCTGTGGGGAGAAGGAGGTGTGGGATGACGGTGGCTGCACTGCCACCATGATCCCTTGTGGTGCTGGCACATCCGGCCCCATCTCAGCACCAGGTCCTTGCGACACAGAGTTGCCTGGCCTACGTGAGCTGCAGCCATCCCAGGCCTCAGCTCTGCCCCAGGGAAACCCCCACGGCAGGAGGACCTGGGCCTGGGCTGCAAGGCGCTCAGGGCCAGTACTTGTGTCCTGCTGCCGTGCCCTGCTGCCTGGCACTCTCGGTGCTGTGCCAGCTCCTACACACTTGGCAGTCATTTGTCGGGCCAGGTGTGGGCCTTCGCCTCCTGCTCCTTGGGCATCTCTCTGTCCTCTCACAGAGAGAAAGACAGAGGCACCCAGGGCAGCTGCTGCCTCCTGACAGTGCTGTGCTCCTGGGAGTGGGCACCACAGGGGCTCGGGACCCACAGGGCCCATCAGCACAGTGTCAGCCGTATACTGGTCTACCTTAAAAGCAGTATGGCCAGCAGGTCACGGGAAGGGATTGCCCCCCTGTGCTCTGCTCTCATCAGACTCCACCTGGAGCATTGTGTTCATCTCTCAAGCCCTCAGCAGAAGAAGGAGGTGAAGGTATTAACTCCTGTGGCAAAATGACTACACAGACACCAGGGTTCTTTTAAGATCGCTAACTGCTACCACTTTATTGATGACAATAACTTCAACTACTTTACTGATGGCATAACGTCAACCCCACTGTTGAGGACATAACTTCAACTACCTTTACTGAGGACAGGTCCCCATACTTATACCATTATCTCTACAGCTGTACTTTTCCTTGAACTATTCATTTGTCAACAGCTTTGCCTGGCAACAGCAAACACCCAGCAACTTCCATTTCTTAAACGACTGGAGAACAAGCAGTCCAAGTCAGCAAGACATCTCCTGAATCACCATTCTTTGTTCCTTCTAAACTCTTTACATTCCTCATGGCCTTATCATTAAGAGCCTGATGTTATCACCAACCATGGGGCTAGTCAGCCCCCATGGCCACACTCCTACAAACTCCCACTACACCAGGTTGCTCAAAGCCCCATCCAACCTGGCCTTGAACACTTCCAGGCATGGGGCATCCACAGCTTTTGTGGGCAACCTGTGCCAGTATGGGTGAGCTGTTTGGTAATAAACGATAATTGATTGATCTGGCGGTGCACTAAGGGTTAAGAAGGGCATAGGCAGGCTAAAGTAAGAAGAAGTTTCTAGGCTGGAAGGAGCCTACAGGGAGTCGCATGATCGAAAGGAATGCACCAATCAGAAGCCTGTAACCATGCTTGCCAGCCTGCTGCAGCATGTGTCACTGGCTCAGAAAGATATATAAGATCCGGCATTGAAACCAACCATAAAGGGTCTTCATGCCTTGACTGTCCTGGAGTCCATGTCTTCATTCCCTTCATGCCAGTGCCTCACCACTCTCTGGGTAAAGAATTGCTTCCTTACATCTAATCTAAATTTTCCCTCTTTAATTTAAAACCATTACTCCTTGTCATATCACTGCACTCCCTGACAAAGAGTCCCTCTCTATTGTTTTTATAGCCCCCCTGTAGGTACTGGAAAGCTTCTATAAGGTCTTCCCAGAGTCTTCTTTTCTCCAGGCTGAACAACCTCAACTCACACAGCTTCTCTTAATACGAGACATGTTCCAGCCCCTTGACCATCCTCATGGCCCTCCTCTGGACACATTCTAATTTATCCATGTCCCTCCTGTGCTTGGGGCCCCAGAGCTGAGTGCAGTACTCCAGGTGGGGTCTGACAAGAGCAGAGGAGAGGGGGACAATCCCCTCTCTTGCCTTGCTGGCCATTCAGCTGTTGATGCAGCCCAGGGTATGTTTGGCTTTCTGGGCTCCAAATGCACATTGCTGGCTCATGTTTAGCTTCTTGTCAACCAGCACCACCAGGTCCTTCTCTTTAGGGATGTTCTCAACACATTCTCAGCCCAGCCTGTATGCCTGTTTGGATTGGCCCAGCTCAGATGTGGGACTTTGCACTTGACTTTGTTGAACTTCATGAGATTCATATGAGCCTAGTTCTCAAGCCTGTCTACGTCACACATGGCATCCCTTTTCAACTGCACCACTCAGCTTGAAGTCATCCTCAAACTTGCTGAGGGCGCACTTAATCCTCCTGTCTATGTCATTAATAAAGATAGCAAACATTACTGGTCCCAGTGCAGACCCCTGAGAGACACCATTGATCTCCACCTGGACATTTGAGCCATTGACTGCAGCTCTCTGGATATCGCCACCCAGACAATTCCTTATCCACCAAATAATCCATCCATCAATTCCATCTCTCTACAAATTAGAGGCTATTTAGAGTTATTGAAAACTAGAAAAAGAGGAATGGTTGTGAGCCTTATGCACTCAGTTAACTTCATCATCTGAAAGTCTGAGTATTAATGATGGATTTTGTCCTGATGAAGTCCTCACACTTGCTTTCCTTATGAAGGAGGTCATATGTGAAGAGGAATGAGGTCATAGGAATTGAAAGGAATAGGATAAGTTGCAGTGTGCATAGCTCTCAAAATTACTATTGTACCAGCTATTTGAATCCTCCTAGTCTTAACATCATGAAGAATTGATATATTTGCCTTTTTTTTTTTTTCTTTTTTTTTTTTTTTTCCCTGCTGTTTGTTGCATCTTTCCTTCCCTTGCTGAAGCACAACATTCAGATCTGCAATTGTATATCTTTGGATTCACAGCAATTCCTCAACACATATAATTCAGAACTGTTTATTCCTTGCATTTTATTTCATTGACACCTTCCACCCATCCCATCACCTTAACATTACTGAATTAACATTCCGGGTCTTAACTGTTTTGCAAAATTAAACCCTCTGTTCATAAATCATGTGCAACCTACAGGGCGGAATTATTCAAAGTCCTCTGTGGTTGCTTCATTGCCTAAGACAGAACAGCTGAGGACTCTGAGCTGAAAAATCCCTGAAGTATTCCTAAAATAAACACCAGATTTAGCTGCACTTTGCAAGTGCTCATGCCCTCATTGGTCTTAAATACCTGGAATGTATTTGTGGTTGAAGAGTGTCTCCTAATACTGCAGCTAAACCAGGATGAGATCTTCAGATTAAAAAAAAAAAAAAAAAAAAAAAAAAAATCTTTCTCACTGATTCTAGTGATGTAAGTTTGAGTTCGAGTGACACCAGAAGATATAGTATGCTATATTGTTACTGTAGATAAAACATGAACAGAGCTTTTTTTTGCCTAGTTATTTTCAGGGTATCTCCAAACTTTTCACAGAGCAAAAAGGGAAATTATTATTTAATAATTACTTTATTACGGATAGAAGGCAAATTCATCTGCCTTTTTGATTTTTAACAGCATCTTGTGCCCTGTTTCTGACATTACCAGTTTTTGCACCAAAAGTAGAACAATTGTAATTAGTCACATTTGTAACTGTAATTGTAATGTCACATTTGATCAACAAAAGCAAATCTCTAGTTTCATGTAATTCCGTGTTACCGTTGATCACATGCTCAGTTCCTAGACTTGAATGCTTCTGAGGATAGACTGCATCCAGATTGGGCTATATCTTAATTATATCTTGTTTATTTTGTCTGTTATACATACAATAAGTAATACAAAGATAGAGATTACATACAGCCACCAATTAACCTAGTAATCAGGCATAGCAAAAACTTATTTAAAAGTTTCCTTTTTGTCCTTTTGGGCTTTGCAGTACTCCTCACTCTCCTTTGGACTAGACAGTAGATACCACTGCCATTTAGCTGGTTAGCCTGTAGATCTATAAGCAATGAAGAACCTGCCCTAATCTGGACATGTAAAAACAAACAAACAAACAAAAAACTGTGATTTCCTATGTTTATATAAACCGGGTTATATTTACACTTATATGTGAATAGTTTATATTTTTATTTATATTTTTATTTGCTTGTTGGCATTACTTCAAACCCTGTAGAGGAATACAGGCTCATAGATTCATCATATCTGTGATGAATCAACACAAAACAAGAACTCCTAACCAAAACAGTTTAAAAGTGATATAAAAGCAAAATACATACAACAAGATGAAAAAGAAAAACCATTTTCCCCTAGTCAAAATGAAGGTCTCTCAGAGGTGGATTTTGCCGCTAGGGCTGTTGATGTATGCAACTGCACTGGTTCCCAGTTTTCCAAAACCTTTCACAGTTCCTCTAGACAGCATGTTGTACATGTTACATAAAAAGGAAATGTGCAGATAACCTTGGAAATGTAAATTCAAGAGGCAAGGTGTAGTAGTTGCCTCATAGAGCCCATCCATTTCTAAATGATTACTCTGACAGCGGAACAAGTGCACGAGGACATTTTTTATTTTTATTTTTAAGTAGAAAGCTGTGGTGTGTGGACTCATCTCTGCTAGTACTTACAGCATTAACAAAATGTGTTCTCCTGCTTGATTTTCACATATATGGCTACTAACTGTAACAACTGTGCTGCTATGACAGTGTATGAAACAGCTCCTAATTTTTTCACTCTGAACCAAGTACCTTTTTTACCCCACTCTGACTTAACAGGAAAATTGGAAAATGTTTAAGTAAGTGATGTTAATAGAGCCCCACTTGGTACTCATATCATACATTAACATATCAAACATAGTTTAACAGTCAAAATATCTCCTGTCTGGCAGTCAGGAAATTATGCCATAATATTAATGTACATGCCCTTATTAAATTTTACCTCTATAATAGACAATCTGTTATAATGAACAGTAATATAAAGAACAGTAATACTTTTACAAAGAACAGTAATATATCACAGATATTACAACACAGAACTGCAAAGATAAAATTTCAGATATACATGCTTATACAGCTACTATATGAATATCTTTATTTTGAATAAGTTTGCTGGATAGTTTTATTTGTCCAGCAAATAAACCAATAAATAAATAAAAATATAAATAAAAATATAAATAAATAAAAATCAAACTCAACGAAAGGCTACATGTTGGGGTGATAGACATCATGGAGAGGAGGAGGAGGAGGAAAAAGAAGCGATAAAAGCACAATCAGTGTAAAAGAGTGGAGGATCACATGAAATCTGGGGGCAAACCCACCTCCCCTCTGCCCACAGCCATTTCTCCCCACTGCCATCTCATACTTATTTGCCTCCGGAGAGGCAGATCCATTCATTGACTTGTTTGAAATTTAACCCTGGTGGGAAAATATGCTTTCAGCCAACTCATGCAATGCACTACACATCTGCATGGATGTTTTAACAACCCCAGGGGAACAAGCAAGAGGACACAGCCAAGGGAGTGATGTGCTGGGGAAGAAGAGAAGCTGCCCATGCACAGTAGCACAGAATCTATCAACTTAAGCTGGTTGTGAAACTCCACTGTAAAGAGATCCAGTAAGTTTTAGAAAAATCCTCAACAAAACAGGTGGAAATATTTTTTTTTTCCACAAGTTTAAAGTAGCTTTAAATAGTATGTGTCTTCTAAGAACAATGCCCACATTTCCCAGAATTCATTTTTTTTTTTTTTTTCAATTTTAATTTCAAAGAAAAATAGTTATTTAATTTGGATTGAGAGTGACCTTAGAAACCCAACTGTGATAAGCTTTGCCATTTCTGGATCTTCTGCATTCCCATAGTTTTAATAAAATGAGATACAGTTTAGTATCTGTAATGATGGTGCAAACAGAATTCAACTGTTCTGAAACAGAGGGAGAAAAGTAGTTTGAACGTACAAATAAAACTGACATATGGCCTGAGCAGATTCTAATGAACTTCCACACTTGAAGTTTAATTTTTATTGCTCTGAAGAAATCCAAATGAATTTGACACTTTCTTATGGGAAATAAATAAATAAATAAACAAATAAATTCAAATACTGAGATCCGTGAAGGAGGTCAACAGAAAAATGGAGAAGTAAGTTTTACTGGCTTGTGTCGACCTTCTCATCTACCAGCACCGTCCAGCCCTTCTCCTCAGGGCTGCTCTCAATCCATTCTTCGCCCAGCCGTGTGCTTAGGATTGCTCTGGAGCAGATGCAGGACCTTGCACTTGGCCTTGTTGAAACTCATGAGGTTCGCACAGGCCCACCTCTCATTCATATACATATAGATTAAATTCAGGATGGAGAACCTGAATGTAATAATGAGCTTTACTCGAGATCTATAGGAAAACTGTTTTACTGAATCCAATGAATAAGGTAAGATCTAACTAAAATATTTTGTTTAGATAATGCTGAATGTTCAGCTGGAGTAGAGGAACAAGAACAACCACATTACATATCATGTCCCTTGATATAAGATTTAACAGTATCTTGGTATGACAATATATCTGTTTAATTATATCTTTAGCAATTTCCAGTCATCCTATAAGTAATAAATAATAATTAACAGTGGGAATATTTTCCAGCCTTCAGAACATCTTCTTGTACAATGTTATCCTTCTTTGGACTGCAGAGGAAGCAGTGTGTTCTGCCTTCATCTGTCCATCTATGAGGCAGAAGAAAGATGTTAGTAACTTCCATCACTTACGGAACAAACCCACTTTTATTAGTAGTTCCACTGTTAGGACATCACAGTGTCACTTGTAGATGTAAGAAACAATCAGTGCAACCAGTGTGCAAAATTGTCCTCTGAGGCTGTATTGCTTATTTGGGAGATACCTGATACATATTTACCTCTCCCCAGGTCCAGGGCCACTGTCACATTCTCTACTCTCATCCATTCTTGCTGCTACAAGATATCAAAGTACCAGCCTGCTTGCCTTGACATTGGTTGACCTTGCAGAAAACCAGCATGACAGGTAGCACCCATGAATGTGGAGTCAGCTGCATTATGCCCTCTCTGATTTGGGGAACAGTGACCTGCAGCATCCTGCATCTGGAACAGTAACCTGCAGCTGTGTCCTAGTTTTGGTTTTGTTCAGCTTCTTCACAGTTGCTGCTATGATGCCATGTTTTGGATTTAGGAGAAAAATAATGCTGATAGCACACTGATGTTATAGTTGTTGCAGAGCAGCGCTTACACTAAGTCAAGGACTGTTCAGCTTCTCACTCCACCCTGCCAGCTACCCACCTACACCACCTACCCAGCGGCAGGCTGGGGGTGCACAAGAAGCTGTGAGGGGACAGAACCAGGACAACTTACCCAGACTGGACAAAGGGATATTTCATATCATATGGCTTCATGCCGAGCAATTAATATGTGGGCAGTTGGCCTGTGGCATGGCCGCTGCTTAGGGACTAGCTGAGCATCAATCAGCAAGTGGCGAGCAATTGCATTGTGCATCACTTCTTTTGTATATTATTATTATTATTATTTTCCCTTCATTTTTCTGTCTTAGTAAACTGTCTTTATCTCAAGCCATGAGTTTTACCTTTTCCTAATTCTCTCCCCCATCCCACTGGGGGCAGTGAGTAGACAGCTGTGTGGAGCTGCCTGCTGGCTTAAACCACAACCTGGACTCCTGGAAGCCTCCTTCTGAGCTCCAGCAGTTTGACATGTCCCTGTTCTTCTGTCACAGTTTCCTCTTCATCTTTTTTTTTTTTTTTTTTTTTTTTTTTTTTTT